>NC_139608.1:100391739-100651739 GCF_964270895.1 Podarcis filfolensis
TGAATGTTTCCTCTTCCATTGTGACGTCACAGTGGAGTCTAGCCTTTCCCTACCAGGAGGTCCGCTGCAGAATGAAGGAACTTCTTTACAGTAATTCACAGTCTCGCAGGGTTTAAAATTTAAAATAGTTTTTTCCCCTCCCCCCTGCAGAAGGGGGGCATTATATTGAGCTTGCAAACTTTCAAAGAGTCTTTTTATTATTGAGGCTTCGGTCCTCATTTACCGACTCTACTTTAATTCAACAAAAGGGATCGACCTCCGTTTTTAAATCCCTTTTCTCTTCCAATCTTGGTCAAATTTGAATTTTATCCTTTACTTACAATTCCAAATTTTAAGTCCTTTTTTTTTTAAAGGAATTGGCCGCTCACGATCGCCAGACTCGGAGCTCCGCACTGTGATGGAAGCAGTCGTTTCCGATGTGCCGCGTCTCCGACCCCACTCACTCTCGGGGCTCTTACCAGCTTACCGGGGAGTGGGGGAGTCACCAAAAGGCACCTACTGGATCACCAGGTCCTCAGAATGCCCAATCTGAGGTTTCTTTCGGGGGACTGCGTCACTCTTGCGGTCTCCCCTTGCTTCACTGCACTGGGGCTCTTTCAGCCGAAAGAGCTCCCATCTGCCATTACCGGGAGATCAACCAGGTAAATCAGGAGTTAATAATTTTCATGCTTGCAGCTGTGAGAATAATAGTTGCAAAGCACTGGCCAGAGCAGCTTCGTCACGCTGGCCATGTGACTCGGAAGTGTCTGCGGACAGCGCTGGCTCCCGGCCTCTTAAGTGAGATGAGCGCACAACCCTAGAGTCGGACACGACTGGCCCGTACGGGCAGGGGTACCTTTACCTTTTTTAAATCTATGCTAAGTAAAGGTCACAACCATTTCACATGGTGGTTCCTTTCCTGCCCCCCATATGTGTTGGAGTGCATATACTGTAAGCACACACCCCCGCCCTGTTCTGCCCCACCCCCATTCTGCCTTCTGGGTCCAAAAGGACTTGTGTGTTAGTGATTGCGCATCTATTGAATGCACCTAAAATGGTTGCCATCTGTAACTCTAATCTGCTTTCTTGGTTTAGAGCAGCAAAGTGCCTTGCAGACCAAGGTCTACACAGCCAAGCCTCCTAGCAATCATCATAAAACTGACGGTCTTTTCCTCAGAAATGACCAGAGCAGTAATTGAATCTGTATTTCTTGAAGTAGGGGTGGCCAGTGTTGCTGGGTGGAGCAGCAGAACCACCTTCCTGGCACATGAATCGCAGCTGCAGCTTATTTGGATTGGCACTCCAAATCTGGTGCCCACACAGGACCAGCCCAGTTCTGTCCAGATAAGCTGCAGCGATGCCAGTGGCAGGAGGGCAACCACAAATGTCTGGAAGGCATTTAAGTAATGGTTAAGTCCATTGGTTTTGGATAACTATATTGCTCCTTATTTTTCCAGTAACTGTTTGAGAGCCTGCTTAAGACTGACATAACCTTCCAGTTCATTTTGAGCTGGTGAGGCTTTGTTCTCTTCGGAGTGTGAAAAACAAAACAAAAATACATTTTTAATTAAGATCATCCAGAGAAAATATGTAATAAAGCATAATTTTACCTTAACATTGAAAATAATTCCTGAATATTTTTTACCACTTCTGCACAAAAAACAAAACCAACCTCCCTAACATTGTTAAAATTTTGTTCATGCGGATTTGGCTGTAGCTTAATCAAACTTTCATTGAAATAGTACCACTGTATTTGTTTCCTAAAGTGCAGTACACATCCTTTTTAGCTGACATACCTGAATTTAAAGTAATATGCACCCATTACTATAGCAAACTTGGAATTTTATACTCACTTACTTGGTCTTATCACCCATGTTGTTTAACATCTGCATAAAACTGCTGAGTAGAGTCAACCAGACTGCAACAGTACTGGCAGTATCTAAATCACCACAGAGCCGAGCGGCTTTGTCCTCAAAATGGTGGGCCAGATGGTCACAGGAGGCCTCCAGAGCTCTGGAGAGACCAAGAAAGTCCAGAAAAGCTCTGCTGGATGCTTGAGAAGCAGCATATTAGAACTTCTTCACTGCTTTTGTTGCTGTATGGTAAGTGCAATTATATTATCTGCTTCGTGCTCGGTCAGTTTCAGAGTGGGATCAAAACCACCAGTACTCCAAGATTCTTCATTACCCACAGCTCACTAAAATACCAGGGAGCTTTATGGGCTCTGCAGCACCGGAGGGGGAACTAAAGAGCGATAATGTCAACAGCCCTCATCATTCCCCAAGGCAACAGCCTTGCCTTTTCTCTTCTGGAAAGTCTCCATCAGGATCCACCAGTCTCTGGGGATGGACTATCTTAGTGAGTCACCCACCTGTGCCAAGGGGCATAGCTGCCATAAGCCCAGACTTAACCAGAAACTGGTGTGACCATGACAGTGGGATGCTGCAGCTAGCCAGCCTTTTGGTTACAGACTACTCACTCCACTGGGAGCAAAAACCAAAGATATCTCCTGCTCTGTGTGTCAGGCTGGTAACAACCTGAGACAGTCCCGTGGTGACCATGGAGGCCATGAAATCCTGAGCTAGTTCAAGAACAGCCTTGGCTGTTGGAGTCACACAGCATAATCATGTAGGGTTCCTCCAACACCAAGCTTGAAACTACCTCAGTCAGAGAGGATGCTGTGCCACAGGGTGGGCAGCATGCCAACAGCTTCCTAATCTATTTTTGAGACCCACCATCAGATGCAAGCCCTCTGGTCCTGCTCTACAACAGAGAGGTTTCCTCTGTGATTTCATTAATGCAACTTTATTGTTGATCTTCTGCTGCTGGCCACCATATTTGTTCTTAATGTTGGTGGTATGGACATTTCTGCAAATAAAATTAATTAGCTCTCTAGGGATGTGAGAAAATGCTGCCTGCCAAAATATCTCTCTCCCTGGAAATCAAGATCTCTTAGTCTCAGCTCTCAGGCTCTCAGCTCAGCAGTTCAAGAAGCAGCCAAAACAAAAGAAACTCCCTTGCCTGCTCTTTCAGAGTCCCAGCTGCTCTATCTTTAAGTTTACAGTTCTGCAAACGCCTGGATAGGCCATTGGGCTGTAATGCTTTCCTAAGATAACTTCTGCAAGAGGTCATTTCAGGGAGTTTACATAGCAAAAGAAAGCAGACAAGGGCCAGAGAAACATGCAAAGACTGACTTCAGGGATTTCCGGTAGGTTTAGAGTGACATGTACTGTGGACAACTTCAGAAGACCCTCCGGTCAAGTGCAAAGGTTCTGCAGAATTGCCAAACAGCACTGATGAGGCCTCTAGGCCATATGTGTAATATTTCCTTATGTCTTTGCCCCTTTCTTTGAAAGATAAGTTTAAGAAGCAGCAGTAATTAGAGAGAAAAAATATTTGAGCAGATTATTCTTGATGCATTTCTGCCTTAACTCAATTGCCTTTAATTGAGTTAATAATTGTTCTGGAAACATTTATTTGCAAGCAAACTCCTGCTGTGGCCACCATGCTGTTGAGTTTTTTGGACCCTATTCACAATGTTTTGTAAGTTGCATCTTTTCATAATGAAATTTAACACTGCTTCAAAATAGTTAGTCTCTCTTTCTTTCTTCATACCTGAATGATCATTACCTGAATGAAATTTCCAGATCAGCAACTACAAGCTATTCAATACAGTATGTTTTCATCTTATTCTTTGTATATCACCTGGTGTGCCACTATAATTTATTCTTGTAGAATGTTTTCTTATAGATGCATGCAGATTTATTTATTTTTAAGGGTTTTAAAATTCATACTCAAAGAGAATTTTGATAAAAATCCCTTAGGGATGCAAAATGAAGGTAAAAGTTGGATCTCATAAATAAAAGCAGATAATCATGAATTTACATGGCTTTTTCCCATAGGATTTCCGTGTGTGTGTGTGTGTGTGTGTGTGATCAAATAAAAGCTTCTTTTGATGTCTATACACTACACAGTAAAAATCAGAGATCACTTGGAATATCATCATGGCACAGAAAAGTGGATTCAAGACATGGACCTTTATGATTTTTATACAGACACATTGGGGTGAGATACATTTGTGATCAGTGAGATACATATGGAATCAGTTATTGTCCCAACTTACAGCTGACATACTGACCATACCTCTACCTAGAGACAGCTTCAAGAACCTTCAGGTCAAGATGGGACTCTCAGGGGGTTCTTGACATGCTGTATTTTTGTAAGTTCTTTGCATGTATGCATGCACTTGTCAGAGAAGGGAAATTGTTGTAGTATACAGTTAGTGACTCACATTTGCGTGCATGAAACAGTTAACTTGAGGGTCCCAGTGAGGGTGGAGCTTAGTAGGCTCCCTATTTTTTTCTCCTTCCCATTTTCTTTTTCTTTCTCTTCCTGCTTTCCCGAATAAACAAGAAGCCATGTGACTGTAGCTCTCAACCGCATGAAAAAACCAAGTGAACTGAATCTCTCGAAAAGGGAGATTTTACAGGCTGCAACTTTGCTAGCCAAGGTTGCACTATCCTTTTTTGTAAGGAAAGCAAGTCCTTTTCTTTTTAAGTAGTTTGAAACCATTTTTCTTTGCTTTACTGCCAGTGGATTGAGACTTGTTTGCGGTATCCTCTGTGTGAGTAAAATATTCACCTGTTTGCAAAGCCAAGTGTCTGTGATTTATTCTAGCTTAAGTATTTTCATGGGGAACATTTGTTTAAAGGTGGATGAGAGCAGATGTAAAATCTTAGTGTGCTTGAAGCAATTACCATTGCATTTAACTCTGCTATGAGAGATAAAGAATCTTTCTTCCAAACCTCTCTCTCTACAAAACAAATCCTCCATCAATTCACTGTGGTTGCAGAGGTGACATGATTTGATGATGATTTTGAAGGGATCCCTTGTTAAAATAAAGAGAATCCCAAAGGATCTGTGCCACAGATTCATGTTTTTCTTTTGGCAGTGCTGTGACCTGTGATCTGATTGGTAGGTGGGGAGGGCAGAGTAGTGAAAAAATATGTCCTTTTGATCCTTATCTGTTCTACTAAATCTGATTCTAGGACTGACAAACTCCCCCACCCCTTTTCTTGCACAGGAAGTTTTACTAGGTCCAGAGCTTTAAATATGTGCTTGAAACAGATATTCAGCTCTGCTTAAAAAGCAAATGGTGTACATTTCTAATTCAGAACTGTGTGATTAAGTCATAGTACTGGCATCCAATAAGGAAAATGGCTTAAAATGTGTTGGGGGGGTTATTGGGTTGTTGTTGTTTTTATTTTGATTATATATTTTGTGGTTTTATATTCTGATGTTATTCTGTGAACCACCCTGAGACCTGCGGGTATAGGGTGGTATAAAAATAAATAAATAAATAAATAACTATTTAAAAGCAGAGTCTAAGTACCTGCTTGAACAGGATAACTTATGCTGCTGACCCCAGACAGCACTGAAACACTGAAACTGTGTCAGTGCCTCATGCTACTTACTGCTGTTCTTTATGCTTTAGGAATAATCAGCTTTTTGTTTACTGAAAGTGGCATCTCTACCTTTTTGAACAAGCACACCCTAACACTAAATCTAATCAAAACCTGTTTGTAGCTCAGTTATTCAGAAGCAGCAATTAATTATTCTAAGTAGGCATAATAAATTTCTGCTATGTTTGCTTAAGTGGAAAAGAAAGGGCAAAAGAAATGAGATAGCAAAGAGGCATAGGGTAAAGCTGAGTTTGCATAACTGCCTGAAGCTTGCATACAGTGGTGAAGCTGATTTTTCATGTATAAAGTGTTTCAAGATGGCCGTTATTGTGGATGGGCGTTATTTTTTGCAGCCTCTACATGATGTTATCATAAAAATGCCAGCCCATTTTCTACACACAAGCACCATTTAATCACCAGTATTATTTTTTTTAAAAAAAAATCCGGTAAGTTAAAAAAAGCAAACTTGTTGAGAACAATCCATTTACAATACCTGGAAGTACCCATAGGCTACCCACAGTTGTTGCCTGCAGTGGTGGACAGAATTTATCCTGAGAATCTCTACCTTCTTCGAATATTTACTGAAATTTCTGTAGACAGAGATGTCACTGAGTGACATCTGGTGGGTGCTTTTAGTGTGTCCCTCTGCCCTCAGACTGGTAAAACTAGAATAAATTATGCAAAATGGCATATGCATCATTCAGTTTTTGTTGCTGCAGAATTTGAATTGGCTGGGTGCCAATTTTTATTTTCTATTTTTGATCTCAGAATACACATATCCCTATCATTAGGAATAGTCAGTAATTTTGTATTCGGAAACCTGTCATGTAAGCAGAGCAGATGCATTGTTGTTCTTATTGCAATTATATCCTCCCTTTTTCTCCAAGGACCTAAAAGGTTCTTGGTCCCCCCATTTTATCCTAACAACAACACTGTGAGGTCAGCTAGGTTGAGAGACAGACTGGCCCAGAGTCACCTGGTGAGTTTCATGGTCAAGTGAGGTATTTGAATACTGGTCTCTCCCAGGCCTTAGTCTAACACACTAAGCACTGCAACACAGGGTGATGCAATCTGGACAATGCTCCATTCGCACCTACCCACCATCTTTAATTCCCTACAATGCCTCTGAACTTCCACTGAAATGTGGAATCATTATGTGATTTGAGTTGAATTTATCTGTTGTCTTCTCGTGTTCTTTTTATTTATTTATTTCATAAAATTTATACACCTCTTGATGGTATTCCCTCAACTTCCTAAGCATCTGGGTAGGCTTGTCTGAAGAAAAATGTTTTTAAGCAGGCTCAGAAAAGAATGGTTTTATATGTAACATTTTTGTGGATAAATATATGGAGAAAGCATTTGTCTGAGCCTCATTGTTTACAATAAAATAATTTTATTATTTGTACCTCACCCATCTTACTGGTTGGCCCCAGCCACTCTGGGCAGCTTCCAACAAATATAAAAGCGTAATAAAACATCAAACATTAAAAATTTCCCTAAACAGGGCTGCCTTCTAAAAGTCAGATAGTTGTTTATTCCCTTGACATCTGATGGAGGGCGTTCCACAGGGTGGGCATCACTACCAAGAAGGCCCTCTGCCTGGTTCCCCGTCCTCCTTCTCACTTATCTGTGTTTTGTGTTTGTGTTTAGGTGTTTGACAGAGTCAGAAAAGTGTGGCCAAACTTCTATGAGAAGATTAAACCAATCAATGCTGAACTTACCCAGCCAAATCTGGCCATTGCTCCTGAGGATGCTCAGGAGCTCCTCTCCGAAGTTAACATTGTCTTCCATTGTGCTGCAACAATTCGCTTTGATGAGCCACTGAGGTATGTTATGCTTGCTTTTCCTTTGTGTTTCTTACCCCACAGTCCTAATCAGGTTTACTTAGAAGTAAAACTACTGAGCTCAATGGGACACTTTCCTAGTAAGTGTGACTTCAGTAGTATGGTGAATTTCACTTTGAAAAGAGTTACAAGAGTACATACATTTACTTAGGAATTATCCACACTTACCTTTTGTTGTGCTTTAAAACTCCAGGTCTGAGTTTCTTCTCTCTTTTTTGTCCCAAGCTTTCCCTTTGAAAACTCATTCTTTAAAACTGAATCAGAGCAAACATCAGTTTGGGAGTTCTGCACTCAGACACTGAACTTTAAAGGGTGGACAGTGCTTGGTCATGGCAAACACTCCTGATCTTCTGTATCAAGAAAATCACCCCTTCCTTCCTTTCTTCCTTCCGGGAACAATGAGTTGCAATAAATAAAAATAGCCACACATTACAAATAGCAACATAAGGAATTCCTGCTCAGTTATAAACATACACTTATAGTCAGTAGTCCACAGATTTTTAAAAAAAATCTGAACAGTTTTCCATCGAGAAGGAAAGGGAAAGTACATGTTTTCATTCTGTTAGCTTTTCATCCAAACTTTTCACTAAGCATTCTCAATGAACTGATATCACAGTACTTTAGATCATGAGGTACAAAGACAATTCCAACTTTGCACCTAACCCAAAGCAGTGTTTCTTTGGGGGAGTCTTGAGCAGACAACCTTTTATGTAAGACCATGTTGCCCAATGTTTGATTTGCAGCATCTCCTCTCTAGCTCAAAAGAGGTCCCACCCTGCTCTGATAGCTGAGATCCTTCGATAAGGTGGCATGGATGAACCCAGGGTGTTCTGCAGACAAGGTTGTAGAATACCACAGAGATATAGGCACATCCTAAGTTACAAGAAAAGGAGCAGCACCAGTGACTTCCAGATCTCACCCAAGATCCAGAAACATGGAAGGAAGTGCGGGCTGCATCTCTTACTTTTCTTCATGTTCCCCTTAAACATCTGAAGTAGCTCTATTAATGCTTACTTAGATGGTCGTGCCAACAGGACTTCTTAATAACCTTTTAATGCTTTCTTAACCAGGCAAGCCCTTCTGTTAAACGTCATGGGAACAAAGCAACTCCTGAAGTTGGGCCACCAAATGCAGAACCTCAAGGCCTTCATCCACCTTTCAACTGCCTATGCATACTGTAATCGGAGTTACATAGATGAAGTCATTTATCCTCCTCCTATGGATCCCCAGAAACTTTTTGATCTTGTAGAGTAAGTGATGGAAATAAACTTCTCTCCTGCTGATGTAAACATGATTTTGGAACACTAAGTGCTTCTTCCTAGGCACATGGAAGCCACTCTGTTGTGGTGCTATCCCACCTACCAGTTCTGCAGGGTTTTCCCATCTTCATCACCTCCCTCCCTCCGTGATTAAGTGGGAAAGCTTTCCCAAAAAGATAATCAACGTGCAAATCACCAACTACCTTAATCACTTTCTAAGCTGATATTTGCCAAAGAATGTAAATGTAGAGATGAGGAAACTATGAACATAAGGAGAGGCCTGCTGGATCAGGCCAATGACCCATCTGTTTCCAAGCTGGTCACAGGGAAACAGGAAACATTTGTGGGCAGCATGGCGAGTTCTTAACCCTCCCCCCCAGCACTTCCCCCCACAACTCCTTCGGTCTATTTCCCCAGTTAGCTTCAAGACAGGCAAGAGGCTCAGCAGGAGGCCAGGGGGAATGGCCAGGAAGAGAGGTGAGTTAAGGAGCTCTGCTGCCCACACCACATCTCTCCTCCGAAGCTCCCCTATCACTGTATTCATCAAGTATGGGGTTGGGAATCCATCTTTACGAGCATTTGCAGTTCTGGTACAAAAAGTATTTTAAGTGTAACACCAAGAAGCAGCTTTCTGGTGTGAATATGAACTTCTGCATTGCCTGCCATTCTGCTTGGAGACATTCTGCCTGCTTTGCCAGGGTATGCCAGGCTACCTTTATGTCCTGTGCTGCTCTTTTGCCTCAGCATACCCTTTAAAGCTGATTGTCCTGAGCATTAGATTAAGAAAACTCTTTGGATATGGCAGATTACTTGTTACCCTGGCTGCTCTGAGGCCCTCAGATGTTGTGACTTCTGATTTGCAGAGATTAATTGTCGCACTTCATTAACAAGGAAGCCAGCAAAGGGGAACATGGCTGCCTTTAAATAAAATTGTATCCACATCAGGAGTTGATGCTGAATTCCATATTAAAAGGAACTAGAGAAAAATGTTTGCATCCAAGCCGTCTAGCTTTCTTGGTTGTAGACTGTCAATAATATAAGTTCAAGTAATAATTAGGGTTGTTACCTTTTTAAAGGCCCTGTCCCTGCCTGTGCCATTTGATTTTCCTGGCTTGGTATAAAAAGTGATGTGGAAAGATTTATTTGTTTCCTTTCTGTGGCGGGGGTGGGGGGGAGCGCTAAGCAGGGAAGAGGGAGATTGGATTTAGTAGGTAAGGTGGCCAGATACAAGAAGGAAAACGACTCTGTACTTTTAATATTGCATAGAAGAGGAAATTTCAGTAGCTGCTACACAGGGCTGTATCTTTTCAAATTCTTTTTTCTGTACCAGAGGTTTTCAACCTTTTTGAGTCCAAGGCTCCCTTGACCAACTACATTCTTCCTGTGCCTCCCCTGTGGGATACCTGGTAAAAACTTGTGTTGTTTCGTCATTTAGCAGTTTGACCTTTAAATAAAAAAGATTTAAAATTTAAGCAGCAGAGCTTTGAAGAGGCTTTTAAAAATATGGCCCATCCATTCCCCTACTAAATGCTGTTTTTGTAAGTTTTGTAAGACTAGACCCATCTTTCCCCCTCTTGTTACTTTCAACCCTCACTCTGCTTCCCCAACCACAAATTCCTCTCTCTACCTTCCCATGTCATCATTTATAATCTCCCAGACCGAACAAAAGGGTCTCCATCTTGGATGGATTCAAGTTACAAGAAAGGAGATTCTGACTAAACATCAGGAAGAACTTTCTGACAGTAAGAGCTGTTTGACTTCTATGAGAAGTGGTGGAATCTCCTTCCTTGGAGGTTTTGAAGCAGAGGTTGAACAGCCATTTGTCTTGGATGTTACATTTAAGATCCTTGCAGTTTAGGAGGCTGGACTGGATGACCCTTGAGGTCAGGGGTGCCAGCTTGAATTGGGGGCCCCAGGTAAGCCCCGCACCACATAATCACATGATGCATGCACACCATTTGAAACCCAACCCATTAATAATAATAATAATAATAATTTGAATGGCAATGGCCATCAACTGGGGGGGTGCCCCCTCTAATGTTTTATTGGGGGTGAAGACCTCATGGCCCCTAAGAGCTGGCTCCTAAGTTGGCTCCTATGCTTGAGGTTTCTTCCAAATCTACAATTCTACAATTCCTTTTCTAGTAGGTAGAGGGGGGGAGTCATGCAGCAGGAAAAGACTCCTACTCCTGGCTTCTTCCAATGTTCCTTTAAATGTGTATGTGGGAGGGGGGATTATGGGCTTGTTTTGTTCTTGTTCTTATTTTTATTTTTATCATGCATTTTGTATTTGTATTTTTTATTTTAGCCTGTGAACTGCCCTGATATCTACAGATGAAGGGTGGTATATAAATTTAATGAATAATAGTAAGAATAATAATAGTAATAATAAAAATAATATCTTAACTTGCAATGGGGAGTGCTGAAATCTTGTCCATCTTATTTTGATGGCTGTTCTACAAATCTAATTCCCCTTTTCCTCCTTTGCATCGTTTCTTTTCATGGCTATATTTCAATGGGTGGTTGTTGTTTTTTTGTTATCCTGTTAGGGGGATGGATGAGTCCCTCATTCAAGAGATCACACCCAAACTGATTGGGGATTGGCCCAACACCTACACATTCACCAAATCCTTGACAGAGTACGTAATTCAGCAAGAGAAAGGTAACCTAAATACTGCCATCATTCGACCATCCATCGTGTGCTGCAGCTGGCAAGAACCTTTCCCCGTAAGCATGACTGCTCTTCCATTTCTGTTGAGTACTATGAGGCTGTTGCTTTGCTCCCAGCATTTTGTCTCTCTGGACTGTCCTTGGACTGTCTTGCTTCTTGGCAACGAGGGGAGGAAGGAAGGAGAACCGTATGGATCCTGGACCATGGATTTCTTCTCCATACCCCTTTGGGGAAATTCATTCCCAATTTTGTGTGGGAATGAATGCATCCTGCGGTGAATAAATAACAACTTTTCATTACTCGTTTATAAAGCACCTACAACTAATACTGTGATTTAAGTCTTGAGGTTATTCCCTAACACTATGCTTATTTGTACTTATTCCTATCATGCTTTTTGTATTACTGCTGTTTACTTAGAATGTGGTGAACTGCTTTGGGCAGAATCTTTCGGGCAAGTGGTGATTACTAACATAAGCAGATGAGGATGGCTTTTCGCAGTGCTTTTTCTGGGGTGCTCAAATGTACCAACACCTTTTGTCCTCCAAAGGTTAAAAGTGTGGCACTTCATGTACCAGCACCTTTTCTTCTAAAAAACCAAAAAAACTAGTTGTGGTTTTTTTAGTGAATTGGATTTAGGTGGTGGATTGATGAGTGCCTAAGTCACGTAGTCATCTTATCCCAGCATTGCTACAACCATCCTTTTTTTAGAGAGAGAGAGAGAATTTGGAGATAATTTGAAAGAGGGATGTGTCCACTCATTCCACTTTTGCCTCTGGTAAATGAATTTGGAATATTTTTTTATTTCTAAAATCTACAAAACCTATTTGACCAGTAGCTTGCTTAGACAAAATATGTGAATGTCACAGAACGGAAAACCTCTCCAAAACCATTTTCAACACTCTTTAAAAAGTGGTCTATGACCATGTTTATTTTTTTACCATATTTTTAACCCACTTTTGTTTGCTGACTCACATCAATAAAAACCATCAATCTCAGGCAGAAAAAATGTGCACTAGGCTTCAGATTCACAGATTGGAGTATGGGAAATGTGCTATGCATAATCTCAACTCCCCCCCCCCCCCAATAATAGAAACTCAAATTTTCCCTCTCCATAATTGCTTTCCCTTATTATTTTTCTTTTCAGGGGTGGATTGATCAGTTCAATGGACCATGCATTTTCTTGATTGCGGTATGTGTCACCAAGTAGAACTCTTAGGTTCCTGAGATGCTGGACCTCAGTAATATGCAACCTCATATGTAACCTCTGATAATTGGTACTTATTGTCCTTAGGAAACAGAAGAAACAAACTCCTTGCAGGTGGAGTTTGTTGCATACTTTGAGCAAACAATGAAGCAGCAACTATTGGTGCAAATTACTATTAGTAATAGTAGTAAAATTCACTACTAAGTAGTAGTAGTAAAATTTATATACAGGGGAGGTCTTTGTAGCCTCTCTTATTTTCAGTTGAAGACAGGCCAGAAAGCAAGCCTTGCCTGTTGCCATTTATTCCCCACCCCCTTTAAATTGGTTGATTGGTTGGTTTTTGCTGCTTGGGGAAGCAGTGGTGAGAATGAGGAGAGGGTGGCCATACTTCATGTGGGTCTTTTTTGCTTTCCTCAAGAATATGCACCCACTGTGTGGGCGCACAGTTCCTTTGCATGTACTCATGGATGATTTGGAAAACCAAAACAAAATCAGAATGATTTTGGCAAAGATAACTTGCTCATAACTATCACCTTTCAAGTGATGAAAGTAGTTCTCCATTTTACTGAAATCTCGATCCAATTTCAGGTGCATTGTCTCTGGGCAATGAAATTATACCACAAAATTTGCTAACTAGCCCCTTCTCCATCCCACAGACTGGAAAGGGGATTGCACGGGTTGTAAAATGCAACAAAGATGCAGTTGCAGATATCATTCCTGTAGATATTGCCATCAATTTGATCCTTGCTGCTGGATGGTACACTGCAGTTCAGAGGTAGGACTGGTGTTTTGTGATGGACTTACATGGACAAATAGGTTACTAAGATTCCCCTTCTTTCTTTATCTCTTCTTTCTTGTATTTCTTTTTCTTTTTTTGGATTTGGTCTCTTATATGATCTTTGATTTTGGATGGCTCTCGATTAGTACTAACTAGATGTCTTAACATCTAAACAATTATATTTTGAAAGATGAAGACGTGTACAGAGAGCTGACAGAGAGAAAAGGAAGGGGCCTGTATGAAAGAGGTTTTCTCAGGGTGTGAAACGGAGGAAGAGGAAGCTCTCCCAGGTGGGAGTACAGAAGTGCATGGGTATTTGCTTTTTAAAAGTAAACCTTTGGGATGTAAAAGTTCCTCTAATTTTAAACCTCCCTTTTTAATTCAGGAAAGAAGCATGACTACTCAGCTGTTAGAAATTTAGGAAATTTAGAATGATAGCCATTCTAAACAAAACAATACTGTGTTTTGTTTTATTTCTCCATTTCATTCTTTCCCTCCTTGCTTATTTTTCAGGCCCAAGTCACTGTTGGTATACAATTGTATAACAAGTAACATCAGCCCATTTTCCTGGGGAGAAATACGTAAGTTTATTTTTAAAAGTGCAAGGTGGATTCCATGAAAATCACAGGTTTCAGACATGGCACATATTTGGTGGATTCTGCCAATGCAATCCTGAAAGCTTGCCCTGGTACATCCACAGATAAAGGCTGTGAATTATCAGGGTAATTATTAATTACCCTGATAAACCCTGTGGCCTTCTGCCTTCTATTAAATTAACAGCAAAAAAACCCAATGTTTTGGCAACTCGAAATTTTATTTTGTGCTACATTTCTTGTTCCATTGACTCCAGAACACTCACCTACAGCACAGTCACAAACCAGTGGTGAGAGAGCATATAAAGTCCAAAATATATTATGGGTTCCCATTACCATAGGGGCAGGTGATATTATCTGGTCCTGCATCCATTCCCCTCATTTTGTAAGCAGTTCACACCAGAGATACCAAACAAGCCAAGCCCAACCATCACTGGAAGGACTCTTCTGAGGCAGTGGTGGGATGGTGTCATGACTGCCTTCTTAGAGAACAAGGCAATGACTTTGGAGGAAGCATCAGAAGGCGAGAGGGAATTGCCCTCAGAGCTTGCCTTGGAAGACCCTCGTGCTCTGAAACATCAGATACAGAAAGAGTCCATTCTGCCAGCACCTCTGTGGCCTGAGGAGGTTGCATTGCTGACCTTTGGTTCTTGAGGGCTCCAGTGCAGAAGCTCCAGTGTAGCCACTGACTGTTAAATTGACCAATTCTATGAAGACTTACCACACCTTCTAGAAATGACACCAAAGAAGGATGTTGTTCTCATAGGGGATTGGAATGCTAAAGTACGGAGTCAAGAGATAAAAGGAACAACTGGCAAGTTTGGCCTTGGAGTTCAAAATGAAGCAGGACAAAGGCTAATAGAGTTTTGTCAAGAAAACAAGCTGGTCATCACAAACATTCTTTTCCAACAACACAAGAGCAGATGGGCAGCATCAAAATCAGATTGATTATACTCTCTGCAGCCAAAGACGGAGAAGCTCTATGCAGTCAGCAAAAACAAGACCTGGAGCTGACTGTGGCTTAGATCATCAGCTTCTTATATTCAAGCTTAAACTGAAGAAAGTAGGGAAAACTACTGGGCCAGTAAGCTACAATCTAAATCAAATCACAGTAGAAGTGAGGAACAGTTTTAAGGATTTAGATTTGGTGGACTGAAGAACTATGGATGGAGGCTTATAACAACTATACAGGAGGCAGCAACGAAAACCATCCCAATGAAAAGGAAATGCAAGAAAGCAAAGTGGCTGTCCAACGATGCCTTACAAATAGCAGGGGACAGAATACAAGCAAAATGCAAGGGAGATAGTGAAAGATACAGTAAATTGAATGCAGATTTCTAAAGAATAGCAAGGAGAGACAAAAGGGCTTGTTTAACAAGCAATGCAAAGAAATATAGGAAAACAATAGAATGGGGAAAACCAGAGATCTGTTCAAGAAAATTGGAGATATGAAAGGAACATTTCGTGCAAAGGACAAAAGTGGTAAGGACCTAACAGAAGCAGAAGACATCAAGAAGAGGTGGAGTTATACCAGAAAGATATGGATGTCTTGTACACCCCAGGTAGTGTGGTTGCTGACCAGACATCCTGGAAAGTGAAGTCAAATGGGCCATAGAAAGCACTGCTAATAACAAGGCCAGTGGAAGTGATGACAGCTGAACTATTTAAAATTTTAAAAGATGATGCTGTTAAGGTGCTACACTCAATATGCCAGCAATATGCCAGCAAGTTTGGAAAACTCAGCAGTGGCTAGAGGATTGGAGAAGATCAGTCTGCATCCCAATCCCAAAGAATGCTCCAACTACTGCACAATTGTGCTCATTTCACACGCTAGCAAGGTTATGCTTAAAATTCTACAAGTGGTATGTGGACCAAGAACTCCCAGAAGTGCAAGTTGGATTTCAAAGGGGCAGAGGAACCAGGGACCAATTGCAAACGTGCGCTGGATTATGGAAAAAGCTAGAGAAAAACATCTACTTCTGCTTCATGACTGTGTCAACCACAGCAAACTATGGCAAGTTCTTAAAGAAATGGGACTGCCATCTGTCTCCTGAGAAATCTCTATGTGGGACAAGAAGCTACAGTTAGAACTGGATATGGAACAACTGATTGGTTCAAAATTGGGAAAGGAGTACGACAAGGCTGTATATTGTCTCCCTGCTTATTTAACATATGCAGAATTCATCATGCGAAAGGCTGGACTGTATGAATCCCAAGCCGGAATTAAGATTGCCAGAAGAAATATCAGCAACCTCAGATATGCACTTGACGCATCTTTGATGGCAGAAAGTGAGGAGGAATTAAAGAACCTCTTAATGAGGGTGAAAGAGCAAAATATGGTCTGAAGCTCAACATCAAAAAAACGAAGATTGGTCCCACTGGTCCCATCTGGTCCCACTGGTCCCATCACCTCTTGGCAAATAGAAGGAGAAGAAATTGAGGCAGTGAGAGATTTTACTTTCTTGGGCTCCATGATCACTGCAGATGGTGAAAGCAGTCACGAAATTAAAAGATGCCTGCTTCTTGGGAGAAAAGCAATGACAAACATAGACAGCATCTTAAAAAGTTGAGACATCACCTTGCCGACAAAGGTCCGTAAAGTTAAAGCTATGGTTTTCCGAGTAGTGATGTATGGACATGAGAGTTGGACCATAAAGAAGGCTGATTGCCGAAAAATTGATGCTTTTGAATTATGGTGCTGGAGGAGACTCTTGAGAGTCCCATGGACTGCAAGAAGATCAAACCTCTCCATTCTTAAGGAAATCAGCCCTGAGAAGAGAAGACACCCTGGAAAAGACCCTGATGTTGGGAAAGATTTAGGGCACAAGGAGAAGGGAACGACAGAGGACAAGATGGTTGGACAGCTACCAACATGAGTTTGACCAAACTGCAGGAGGCAGTGGAAGACAGGAGTGCCCGGCGTGCTCTGGTCCATGGAGTCACGAAGAGGTGGACACGACTAAACGACTAAATGACAACATCCATGGTTTAACCCTTTCTCTACGTTGCCTCTCGGTTTTTGTTCTTGTTTGTCAGATCTTATCCTTCCTGAGGTCTGAAACAATTCTAGTGCTTATGTAATTATGCAATTCAGCTTCTGTACAAAATGCTTGATTAACCTGGAGGTAGGCTGTATGAATTGTGTATTGATTTGTAATGATTTGTTGGGTCTCTGGACCGTAATAAAGATTGATTGATATTAAGGTCAGCAGGAATTCTGTATGGAGATGAAATGCAGAGTATGCAGTTGAAATGAACACTGTGCATTGAAAAGCAGCAGCAGGGGAACAGAAAAGAATCAAGGTCCTTTGGCAAAACTGCTCCGAAGCTATTTTACACAGTGACTTATGTCAGTTGGCATTAGAGTCCATGTGGCTAAAACCACTGAAATGTAAGAATCTTAGAAGATTTAATGTTTTGTGAATTGAAGTCTTAGGGTCCTGAATCCACTAAAGCTATATGCTCTGGGAAAATGTGATGTGGGGATTTTTAAGTGCCCTTAATGTAGTTTATCCCTCAGTGTAAATCAGCAGTTACAGATACAAGTAGTTCTGTGAGTAGGAGTGCCAGGAAGGGCTCAACAACTCAGCCAAAAGTTAGTCTCCTGGATCGCCAGACAGCCTTTCCTCCTCTAGACAGAATTTCTAATTCCCCTCTATCATTGCTTTCACTGAAAGAGTAAGGAGGGCAGGAATGTCCCTTGGGTCTTATCATCATCTTCCTGTTCAAGGCAGAGTGAAAGGTAAAAGGTAAAGGGACCCCTGACAGTTAAGTCCAGTCGCAAATGACTCTGGGGTTGCAGCGCTCATCTCATTTTACAGGCTGAGGGAGCCGGCATTTGTCTGCTTCCACAGACAGTTTTTCCGGGTCATGTGGCCAGCATGACTAAGCTGTTTACCTTCCCGCTGGAGCGGTACCTATTTATCTACTTGCACTGCATGCTTTCGAACTGCTAGGTTGGCGGGAGCTGGGACCGAACGGTGGGAGCTCACCCCGTTGCGGGGCCTCAAACTGCCAACCTTCTGATTGGCAAGTCCAACAGGCACAGTGGTTTAAACCACAGCGCCACCCGCATCCCTTGAATGAAAGGTAAAGGTAAAGGGACCCCTGACCATTAGGTCCAGACGTGACCGACTCTGGGGTTGCGGCGCTCATCTCGCTTTATTGGCCGAGGGAGCCGGCGTTTGTCCGCAGACAGCTTCCGGGTCATGTGGCCAGCATGACTAAGCTGCTTCTGGCGAACCAGAGCAGCGCACGGAAACACCGTTTATCTTCCCGCTGGAGCGGTACCTATTTATCTACTTGCACTTTGAGGTGCTTTCGAACTGCTAGGTTGGCAGGAGCAGGGACCGAGTAACGGGAGCTCACCCCGTCACGGGGGTTCGAACTGCCGATCTTCTGATTGGCAAGCCGTAGGCTCTGTGGTTTAACCCACAGTGCCACCCGCGTCCCTTGAATGAAAGGTAGAAACACATTATTTCTTGTGGATGTTTTAAGAGGTGAAAAATGCACGCCAGCTGACGTTACGTCGAAATAATCAGAGAGATGGCTCTCTATTTGTAATCCTATTAACTATGTATGTAGACGAAGGATGGAATGAATCCTACTGCAAAAGATCTCTCACTTTCCCAGATGAGTGCAAAAGTTTGCAGAGTGCAAAAGTTAATTGCAGCCTCTTCTCGTTGCTTTTTCCGTAAATTAATTACTAAATTATTTCTGTAAATTACTAAATTATTTCTGTAAATTACTAAATTAATTCAGGCCTATCTGTATGCTCTTGCAAGTATGACTTCAATTCTCTTTTGATAAAAGCAAAAACAACAACTGTGTCCCGTTATTTTACAGGCGATGTTGCCATGGGCATATTGGAGAGGATTCCCCTGGAGAAAGCCTTCAGAATCCCTAATGCTTGCATGACCCAAAGCGACTTTACGTATGAGTATTGGAGAACTGTTAGTCACAGGTTCCCCGCCTTTCTCTATGATTTGTATTTAAGGCTAACTGGAAGGAAGCCAAGGTGAGGGAAAACTGCTAAATGGTTAAACAGGCAGTGACCATTTTAGGTGCATCTAATATGTGTGCAGCCATGACCATGTGCATCGTATCAAACCTGGAAGGGACATGAAAACGTCGCAAAAAGGGGTGGCACTGGGCAGGGCTGAATGGGTTGTTTGCAGGGTTTTCTAATGCCATTTCAAATATATGCAATTTCACTTAAATGTGTGGTGCCTTGGAACATAACCCCTGTACGGGCAACAACCAATTGGTGTTTGACCAATTTGCAGCAACCCAGAAGTGGCCAGGAAACAAAGTGTGGGGGGGTAACGGGCAGCCCATTCCCCAAACGGCCATTGCCTGTATTGTCAAGCACTGTAGGGAATTTGACTTGCTATGTACATGAACGAAAAGAAAAAAGCAACCTTGTTGTCTGTTCTTTCTTTCTTTATTGCTGTTAATGAGTTCAGCACTGAAGCAACAGTGGAACCACCCAGAGAGGGCGTGAGTAGGATCTAGACAGCTTGTTCTGGTCATTACATCTACAAGTGTGTGTGTGTGTGTGTGTGTGTGTGTGTGTGTGTGTGTGTAAAGAGCAGCAAGGAAAATGTTGCACCAGTTTATAGAGATTTGTCAAGATTATCTTGGAAAACATAACTATTAAAAATAATAGGCAGTTTCTAAATTGAAGAGTGGGTTACAGTTGAAAAATCCTTAAAGTGGATTTTTTAAGCTTGTTCAAATTTTGTGTCTGCGCCCAGTGTTACAAGCAGATATGCTGAAAACATTGATTTCAATAGAATTTTAGTAAACGTCGTCTGTAGTCACGAGGACCCAAAGAACTATTTTTATACTCAAAGTCTTGGGTTTCCCTGTAGGATTTCTTTTTTCACTCCCTACCTTCTCAAACTGCATTCAGAAGTTCTCTCCACTTAAGAAGAGGGTTGCCATTTTGCATGGAGGCAAAACCCAAGTTCAAGGATTTCTTAAGTGCACATAATTAGTTGCACTGCTCTTTGGATCCTGGCCATAGCTCATATTCTAACACAAAAGTTGTGCACACTGATTTAATTTCTATGGGCTTAAAGATCCTCAACTCTGTGTTGAATTGTATCCTACATTTTTAGTATTAAAGGTGAACAAAATTGACACTGCTAGAAACTTTGCTAACAGAAAATGTAAATCAAACCTTTAACAATGCAAAAACATTTTTTGAAAAAAACACAGACCTGAAAAATAGTTCCATATTAGTTGTCCACCCTCTTGATGGGCAAGAAAACGTTTGTGAAAGTTCAGCCGGATTTCAGATTGCACTCAAATCCCTGGGTAAAGATCAGTTTTCTGTAGCTCTTGCTTATGGTCTTTTCCTGCTGGCTCATGTTCTCTTTGGCTGCTGCATCTTCCAACCTTTCTGTCTCTTCTCCCTCTTCTTTGACCTGTTCATTTCCCAGCCCCAACCCCTTTGTGTTTTCTTTTCCCATTCCTCTGTAACATTGGAGCAGCTCAGCCAATCACTGCCAGTGATAGCCACCTCAAAAATCTCTAGCTGCATTACAATTGTTGTCATGTCCGCCTCTTTGTGACCCCATGGACCAGAGCACACCAGGCACTCCTGTCTTTCACTGCCTCCCACAGTTTGGTCAAACTCACGTTGGTAGCTTTGAGAACACTTGTCCAACCA
The DNA here is from genome assembly GCF_964270895.1 of Podarcis filfolensis. Lineage (NCBI taxonomy): Eukaryota > Metazoa > Chordata > Lepidosauria > Squamata > Lacertidae > Podarcis > Podarcis filfolensis. The sequence continues at coordinate 100,412,206 of NC_139608.1, forward strand.
TCTCTTCCTCTGTCGTCCCCTTCTCCTTCAGGGTCTTTTCCAGGGTGTCTTCTCTTCTCATGAGGTGGCCAAAGTATTGGAGCCTCATCGCTTCAGGATCTGTCCTTCCAATGAGCACTCATGGATAGGTTTGATCTTCTTGCAGTCCACGGGACTCTCAAGAGTCTCCTCCAGCACATAATTCAAAAGCATCAATTCTTCGGCGATCAGCCTTCTTTAAGGTCCAGCTCTCACTTCCATACATCACTACACATACCATAACTGCTGCCAGAGGAAAACAGAAGGCAAGTTAAGAATGGAAGGCCTGCCAGTCTGATGGTTGGTTTCTTCAAAGAATATTTAAGAGGCTGCAGAATGCGTGAAGAAACTCATTCCCTGTGCTTCTTTCTGATAATCATTTTCAAAATTTATTTCAAGTGCAAGCTTTGATCTGGAGCAGGCTTTGATCTGGAGTAGCCGATCTCTTCAGAGGGCTTTAAATTCTTGTATGGCTATGTGGATTGTGAACCAACTGTGGTAATCCCATCCATTTTGGATGGGATCTCTGTTCTGTCTTTCAGAATGATGAAGATGTACAACCGCCTCCACGAGCACATGATGCTCTTTGATTTCTTTTCCAGCCGTTCCTGGGAATGGAAATCAGACAATATGAACATGTTACTGAACCAACTTAGTCCAAAAGATAAGAAAGTAAGCATTGTTCTAATCCAAAATATCTTTACAGATTCCCATCAAGGTAACAATTGTTTCCTGTGGCCTAAAAGAAAAACATCAAATTTCTAGTAAGTATGCCCCCAAATTCCACTAAAACCAAAATCTTGGTTGGTTTCAGGATGGGTTGGATTGATTTTCAAAACAATGATTTGACCATTTTTTATTGAATCCATCATTGGTACAGAAATAACAGGTGACGCCTAGGATAATTTATGAATAACATGCTTGCCTTTCTGGCTATGCTTGGAGACTGTGGGGATGCATGGTTCATGCAGTCTAGATTTTGGGGTGAACCAGAACCAACTTGGATCTGAGCAATACAATCTGGACTTGAAATAAGAAATTCAAACTTGATACTGTTAGTATCAAGTGTCACACAAGTGTCACACACATTTTCCTGTGAGTAAGCACTATTGAGCACAGTGCATGCATAGGATTGTGCTGTTAATCTGCCACTCGCCCAGGCCATGGTTGGGGAAGAAAAATCATGTGTCCATGTGATATGTATGTATGTCCAGCTCACAAAATTGGGGGATAACCATATGTTGTGTAGATGAGTTGTCTTCATTTTTGCAGCAGCCACGTTTATTGCCCCCTATGCCAGTGATGGCGAACCTTTTAGAGACTGAGTACCCAAACTGCAACCCAAAGCCCACTTTGGCACAAAGTGCCAACATGGCAATTTCACCTGTATATCTCATTTTTTCTGTGTGTTTCATTTTTCTTCTTAATGACTTCTGTAATAAATAATCCTTCATGAAAGTTATTGCCTTATCTTCTTCATTAAATTATCTTTCCATTGATATATAATTTGATGGTATAACTCAGTGCTTTTTTTCTCCATTCAGTTCCTTTCTCTCTTAAGCCACCCCCTTCTATTTATTTATTTATTTATTTATTTATTCATTCACTTATTGAATTTGCATACCGCCCTTCATGTGCAGGTCTCAGGGCAGTTCACACATAAAAATACAAGACGAAAAACACAAAATACATAATGAAAACAAGAATAAACCAATAACCCTCCTCCCTTCCAATACTTATTCCATATGTAAACATCTACATTCACAAGATAAAAGGATCACCCTTCTGCCTGCCAACAATTAAGCACCTGTTTGTTGCAAAATGCAACTTGCACAAGTGTGTTTACATGCACCCCTATCAGTCCCACGGGAAGTCGGCTGGCTGAAGTCCTGTTGATCCACCCCTCAGATACTCTTTATAATGGGAAACAACCCTCCAGAGAGGACACCCATCCCTCACACCCCAGAGTTGCCTACCATGTTGCTCTTAATTCCCTCACCTACACCTCGCCCCCTTTGAGTCCCTGTCCGGCTTCCCTCTTCCTTATTCTGCACACCCTTACTTGGGAGTAAACCCCGCCAACCTCAGCAACGCTTCCTTCCTGAGAAAGCCCCCACGCGCAAATTCCCACACCAGATTTATCGTAGGTGTTTTGTCACTTTTCCAGTTTCTTGCAATCAAGATCCTGGCTGCCACTGTCGTATACATGAAATTTATCTAATTTATTTTTTAATTTCTGATGTCATTATACCTAGAAGGTTTCAGGTTTTTTCTTAAATGAGAAAAACTCTCCTCCTGGAAGAGAGGGGAGTGGTTGTGGGCGGGAGCCCGAGCTCCACCTCTAGCAGGGGGCGTTAGCCCCCTGCCTTCCCCTCACCTGGCTGGCGCCCACGCCCATCGGCAGGCACCCAACCAGGTGCCTCCGAGGGGGCGTGTGCAGCAGCCTAAATGCTGTGGCGCCAGCCCCTCCTCGGCCTCACTCTTCGTCGTCCCGTCGCGAGTCACCCACCCTCCACTCCCTTTTAGCTCAGGGTCTTAGTTTTCCTTGGCCTTGCTATGGACCTTAGGTTGGTCGCCCTGGTTGTCCGGGGGGCCTGGTAGGAATTTTTCCATTTGGCATTAGGCTTTTTGGGGTTTTTGCCTACCTCGTAGCAATCGTCACAACTTTCGTGGTATTGGTGGGTAGGTTAGGCATTGGAATAATGTGTCGTGGTGTCAAAGAGCTAGGTGTGGCCATCGCCTATGCCTTCAGTTTTTGGGTATTCCGTTAAAGGAATCTGGCAGTCGTGTATTCTGTCCGATGCCTGCTTGGCAGGAGGCCATGGCACGACTCTCGGTGACATCAGGGGAGAGCCTATAGTTGGATTAGAATCAACAGGCTCCACCTACTGGTGAATAAACCCCCCTTGTTTCAGACTCACCCCTCTCTGAGGGGGTGGAGTCTGCTGACGTAATCCAATGCCTAAGCCAATACCTTTTCACTTACTGTAATCAATAAAGTTGTGACCTTTTCTTGCCCATTAACCTTATATCACGTGTCCTTGTGTATTCATTCCACTTTGGGGGGATCGGGTCCTCGAACCACAACTTAAATAACTTTTTTAATTCATTGTAGATATTATTCCAAAATTCCTTAATGGCTGTGCATTCCCACCACATGTGTATATATGACCCTATACCATCTTTACACCTCCAACAAGTTGGTGGTCTATTTTCATACATCTTTGTGAGTTTTGCTGGAGTGTGGTGCCATCTGTATTGCATTTTCATAATATTTTCTCTAAGGTTATAAAGGTAAAGGTATCCCTGACCATTAGATCCAATCACAGACGACTCTGGGCTTGTGCGCTCATCTTGCTCTATAGGCCGAGGGAGCCAGCGTTTGTCTGAGACAGTTTTTCCAGGTCATGTGGCCAGCATGACGAACCAGAGCAGCGCACGGAAATGCGGTTTACCTTCCCGCCAGAGCGGTACCTACTTATCTACTTGCACGTCAACGTGCTTTTGAACTGCTAGGTTGGCAGGAGCTGGGACCGGACAACAGGAGCTCACCCATCACGGGGATTCAAACCGGCGACCTTCCCATTGGCAACTATAAGGTTATAACACGCCATAAATTTAATATCCCCCCTCCACAGTTTCTCCCATTGATCCATATAGATGTTATATCCTAGCTCTTGCGCCCATTTCACCATTGACACTTTCACCAGTTCCTCTTTCACCTCCCATTCTAAGAGGAGGTTATAAATTCTTGAAATGTATTTTCTTTTAAATTGGATTAATTCTTTTTCAAATCTAGATGTTTCCTTTGCAAGACCTTCCTTTTTATCTAAACTCAATCTTTCGTTTATCTGAAAATATTGTAGCCAGTCGACAGAAGGTGTCTTCTGATTTTTTCAAATTATTTTAATTTGATGTTGTCAGAGCTGCCCGAGGTCCCAGCTCACAAAGGACCAACGCCGCTTCGTTGTTAAGTACAAAAGTCTTTATTGAAGTTCAGTTTCACTTCCAGAGCCGCAGCGTGCAGCTCTACATCTCAAACTCTAGACCGCTGAAGCTCCGTCTGAATCTCCCCCCCCCAGACACCAGTTTAAGACTCTAGCCTTGCTCCACCTTTTCCTCTGCTCTTTCCGCCTCTGGTTCCGCCTGTCCGTCGGGGTCTCGCCCTTTCTAGACTCTTCTGACGCTGAATCCCCTTGAGCCTTCCCCCTCCCTCCGGCGGGCTTTAGGAGCTGGTTCCCAATCCGGGTCTCCTGCTGTCCCTCGCGCCTGTACATTTGAACTTGGCGCACGCGCCCAGCCGGCAACTTTCCTCCTGACCGTTTCACTGCTGCTGTCACTGCTTCCCCCTTCGGGGAGGCTAGCTGCAACTGACCTCCCCTCCGTTCCCCCACTCTCCGATAGAGGCGTGGTCAGCCCTGACTCATCTTCTCTCCCCGCTGGAGGAGACGCTGGTCCTGACACATATGACTCTTCCCCCCCACTACGCTCTGGTGGGGAAACTGGTCCTGATCCCCCGCTGCTGCTTTGGGGGTCCCCGCTGGCTCCTTGTTTCTGGTGCGTCCCCCCTGGGACCCCCCTTGCCTGACCATCGGCGCCCCCTTCTGGGAATCTTCTGATTCGCTGGAGAAGCTCATGGAATCTCTCGGGTCACTGTCATACTCCCCTACGCTGCCCTCGGATTCTTCCCCTTCGCTCTCCATTTCCTCTCTCCCCTGTGCTCCTGCTCCCGAGCCCCTGACAGATGTTATCATTAATTTCTTTTATTTACATTAACTATTAACTGTGTATGTGGCCCAGTCTCCTTGCATATTTTTCTTTTTAATAGCCAGGGCTTCTGTCGGTGAGGTCCATAGGGGAATCTTTGGTTCTAATATTCCTTTATATTTTATCCAGATCTTGTATAATGATTTGTTTATAATATGATTTAAAAATCCCTCACCTTTTCATAAATTAGATATGCATGCCAACCGTATCGATTGTCAAAACCCCCTAGGTCTAGCACATCTGTATCTCTTAAAGTGATCCAATCTTTTATCCATACCAGTCTGGCAGCAGCATGATAGAGTTCTAGCTCTGGTAGGGCAAAGCCCCCCCCCCCTCCCTTTGGTCTATAAGTATTTGATGCTTAATTCTTGGTTTTCTTCCATTCCATATAAATCTAGCGATGTCTTTCCTCCAGCTTTTAAAGCATTTCATTCCTCCCAATATTGGAATGGTTTGGAACAGCAAAATCATTTTTGGTAAAATGTTCATTTTTACTGAAATCCTGCCCCAAAGGGAGAGGTGTAGATTGTTCCAAATTTCCATTATTATTATTTTTAATCTCATGCCAAGTTTTTATATAGTTATCCTGGTACAAATTGATGCATTTTATTGATATCCAAATTCCCAAATATTTTACTTTATTTTTAATCTCTAAAGCTGTAATTTTTTGTAAGTCCTTTATCTCTTCAGATCTCATATTTTTAACTAATAAGTTAGTTGTTTTAAAGTTTCTGCCAATCTTCCGAATTTGTTATTTTTTTCTCTACTTTGTTGAGGGTTTTCAGTTGTTACTATGAAATCATCTGCAAATGCTCTGATTTTGCGGGGAAAAAAATGCAAATTCTCATAACAGATTTCTTGGATTTTATTATTATTATTATTATTATTGCACTAAAGGCACCTCCCTTTGTCAGGGGAGGTCACCGCTTTGACGGCGGCGCATGGTGGGGTGACTGCGCACGTGCCCACAGAGAGGGCTCTGAGTGCCATCTCTGGCACACGTGCCACAGGTTCACCACCACTGACCTGTGCCATGCCAGCCTCGCTTACTTGCAGGAACCTATAAAAGTTCAGGCCTTTTTTAACCCCTTATCTGATTGCCTTATTTCTTTCCCCACTCTCCGGGCTGCACCACTTGCTCAAGCCACGCAAATAATGTAACATTTGTTGTTTTTCCCCCCCTAATTCCAGTTGTTCTTATTTGATGTCCGCCAGTTGAATTGGTCAGCATACATAGAATATTTCTGTCTAGGAGCTAAGATGCATGTGCTGAATGAAGATTTGGCTGGCATTCCTGCAGCAAAGGAGCATTTACGAAAGTAAGGCATTCATGTATACTTTTAGTATACAGAACAGGACATTTTACTCACAGAGTAAAATTCCATTTGAAATAGCTAGAAGTATTTGAGATATTGCAAATGGTTCTTCGGTAAAAGTTTTTTTTGTTTTTTGAACTTGTGGAGCCCCCCCCAAAAAAACAATTAAATCAAATTAAGTTGAAGAAAAATACAGTCTGAAATTTTGATGCCAACAATGTTTCATTTCTAGGAGCAACCTGAAAAATGTAGCTGATCTACTTGCTGCACTATTGCCACTCTCTCTCTTTCTCTCTTTCTTTCTCTCTTTCTCTCTCATCATGGGGTCTACAAAGTCTATGACTACTTATTTTGCAAAACGTAAACATAACCCATAATGCATGCAAGAAGTTATGTTTATGTTATCCAGTTGGAGGCATCTTGGTTATTGACAGTTCATTTCACTTTTATAAAATAAATTAAGAGTGGTGTTTTTTATGTATACTATAAACAAGTTTTGCAGCCTTAATCTTTTATTCCATCTTATTGCAAAGCTTCTGTTTTGCTTCTTATTGCTTCTGTTTTTTGTTCCCTAAATCTAATTTAGTGAGTCAATTAGGCCATTGCAGCAAATTCTCAAAGTCTCTCCGTTGGGAATTTCATAGATGGGGCACCAGTCAGCTTCCACATCTTTGCAAAGAGTATTCTGGCTGCAGCCAGCATACAAGATGCCATCTCTTTATGTACTGATTTCACCAACTATTCCACATAAATTAGTAGAGAAAACACTGGGTGGAGGGGGATTTCATACCCTCAGATCATTTTAATGTGACATTTTATTTCTGCCAGTATTGAATTGTCTTATCACAGTTCTATCACATGTGAAATGTCTCCCTGTGTACTTTTCGACATTTGCAATATGTGGTTGGGGGTTGTTTTATTCTTTTTTTGTATCTGGAATGATATACACCTACTCGCAATTTTAAAGCAATTTCTCCTTATTCCCATATGTAAGGGAAATCTGTGAGCATTTTTCCAGATATTTTCCTAGATATTCAACAATACCTTTCCCCCAATATTTTCAGCCAATTTTATCATATAACCTTTCACTTCCTCTGGTTTTGTATCATATTTGTTAAGTAGCTACCAATGTGTGTTTCGTGCTCAGTTATTTCTCTTATATGTAAGGTATTTTTCAACACAAGATTGAACTTGAGAGAACTTAAACCAAAGAGAATTTTTCCTTGCAACTCAGCCTGGACTGCTGTGATGATAGTGCCCCGAAGAACCAAATCTTTTCTTTTGAAAAGGCTGCTCCCTTCTCCCAAACATGGTATCATTTGAAACCTGTGATAGTTTAGTATTTGCTAAAAAAAATTCACTCTCTTTTACTTCCCTGGTTTATTTGTTGCATATAATTTATAGGATTTGTTTGAAGTTTTATCTAAGATTTCCTTTCTCATAGGGGAGCAATATTCTTTGCGTTGCTAGGCTAATAATTTACCAACCTGTTACTCCATTTGAAAGTATTCTGTTTGCTTGCTTTGGTTGTTGGTGTAGTTAATTTTTTATATCTATGTGCATCCATACAGTCTAATTGTTGTTCTTTCCTAAAAGATTTTTAACATTCTTTTTCTTTTTTGTAAAAGCTTTGTTTCTCTGTTCTTTCTGCCAGGCTAAGAAACATTCAATATGTCATCAACACCACCCTGATTGTGTTCATCTGGCGCGTATTTATTGCAAGGTCGCAAATGGCACAAAACATGTGGTACTTTGTGGTACAGCTCTGCTACAAGTTCCTTAGCTACTTTAGAGTTTCCAGCACCCTCAGGCATTGAACATACCTGTCTGGTTATTGACTACCAGCTCTTGGAAAGACCTCCAGTCAACAATTGTGTGTGTGTTTGAGCTTCAAAGCAGCAGAGTATCTCTCAGCTGCTGTGTCATTCAACATATTTCATTAAATACTCATAGCTTATTTTTTTCCTAATAAACCACCATCTTACGTCTCTAGGTCTACCAGGCTACATATCAAAGCCATAACTAAATATTTGGACACAGGTCATTTTAGAGCACTTACCCCTGCTGAAGGGATGTAGATTACCAAAGCTGCCCTATTTCACCTCGGATACAAAACACTATTTAATAACCCTCAGTCTCATCTCTTCCTATGCCCCAAATGAAATGTGAAAATATCTGATAAAACAAGAAATAGCTGACTAAGTGGTATTTTTCAAAACCCTTCATTAGATTAATTGAGAGCAATTGGGATTTAATTGTTTAGCTTTTGCATGGGGCAGCCTCACTTCAAAGATAAACAAGAGAAAATAAAATCAGCATGAGAGTGGTGGAAGGTTTCAGATTTTTCTCTCTTCTCATGGCACACAGATTTCAGTACACTTTTTAAAATGCATGTCTTTCCCACAGACTTAACTGGTTTTATACATTTCTTCTTTTCCACGGGGAACACTGCAAATTGTATTAAGATAAAAAACTATGGGCCCCTAAACCATAAAACGCCCAACATACTACAATTTCAATGATATTTTTTTCATTTTTATGCCGTGAAATGATGCATGTCTAAAAAGTATGTCATTTTTCTTTTTTTTCTTTTTTCTTTTGCAGAAGCCACCATAGTTAAGCTGATATATTTGATATATCAGATATATTTGAAGCATAAATCATCTCCATATAATATGGACCAATTCATTACAAAGTTCAAGGGCCTTCCCTGTCCTGATGATCATTTATATGGACAGTAACAATTTGCAAACATTCCTTTTGGGTTCAGATATTGCTTTTTCAATAATAATAATAATAATAATAATAATAATAAAAAAAAATTTATTTATATTCCGCCCTCCCCAGCCGAAGCCAAACTCAAACTATGCTGATAAAATGAGATTATTTCCCCTATTTGCAGAGCTATGGCAATTTAGACAGCTGTGTGGAATGCATTTGCACAAATGTCAAAAGCTGTTATGGATGCAACTCTTCACTCTTCCTTTTACAATATGTTGCAACCCTTACATTGGCATTCATATTGCATTAGAGTTGACTAGCCTTTTGCTCAGTCTGAAGAAGCCCATTGTCAAGCCCAGGTCAGATATTGTGAAAGCCTCTGCATTAATGGCCTGCTAACAAGTGTATAATGATTAAGGCCAAAATGAGAAATCCAAAATTAGAAATCCAAAGAGGAAAAGCTGGGAATGAAAAGGGCTAATTGAAAATTACAGTAGCACATTATGTTGTCGTCTTCAGTGGCATTCTCCCCTGCCCCCGTTAGATTGGTTTTTGAGATTATATGTTCTAAGTAATGTGCTGTAACAGTGGAATGGATGATATTATTATTATTATTACTATTATTATTATTATTATTATTAGTGCTCCTGAAGACTAATAATGCTGAAACGTATCTGGCTCTTGCAAGGTTCATTCACAGAACCTTTTAAAAGTTTCTAATTCCAGCCATGCTGCCTTCTCTTTTCTGTTGCTGCTAAACCTAAACATTACATTAAAACACGTGGAGGCAGCTACTGAAAATAGAAAAATTAATTTCCCTGAGATTTATGGCAACTTAGGTCCTTAGATCTGAGCTTTTTGAACTGTGTGTTGCGACATTAGGGTGTTGGCTGCAGTGTGCACCCCTGGACCTTCTCCCAGGTCCAGGGGTGAGTTTAGGCTCCAGTTTGCTGGTAAAACAGAACTACTGTGCCGTGAAATGATGCAATGCCTAAAAAGTGTGTCACCAACATGAAAAGTTTGGAAAGTTCTGTATTAGATAGTGGTTTTATGCATTTCCTTGTTTCACAGTAGCTGTCACAAGTGGAGTCCAACACACAGCATAATTATCATGGCACATAGGAGATGCTATTCTCTCTTTTTGCAGGAGGCAGAGAGGGGATATATTGGTGGTGGCAGCAACCCTGTATATTCTAGTCCATAAAGCTGACTTGTACACTAGGAAATTCCTAGTCTCCATTTTTGATCTTGTCCTTAAGATTGTGAATGACATTACCAGGCAAGAGCAAAGGAAATGGGTGCAAGAAACTAGTTCATTTCCAACTTTCTGAGTGTGTTTCAAATACGATTTTCTAATGTGTGTTTCCTAAAGAAGGAAGAAGATTACGGTTCTGATTAAAAATCTTTTCCAGCTTGCCTCCAATGACTTATTCAGCAATTGTAAGAAAGCAACTCATTTAAGACTAATAGCCAGAGAACCTCCTCTCTGTTTTGTCAATATTTAAAAAAGACAGGTTTGAAGCTGGGGCGGAGGAAGAGCCCAAAGGCAAAGATGCTGCCCTAGCCCATGTTAGGGAGAACAGTGATTATTTTAAGACTCAGATAGCTAAGCTAAGTGGCCTGGAATGGGCTTTTCCCATTGTCATCACATTCAGCATAGCAAAGTAGGATGCTTTTTCTCATAGAATCATAGAGTTGGAAGAGACCACAAGGGCCATCGAGTCCAACCCCCCTGCCAAGCAGGAAACACCATCAGAGCACTCCTGACATATGGTTGTCAAGCCTCTGCTTAAAGACCTCCAAAGAAGGAGACTCCACCACACTCCTTGGCAGCAAATTCCACTGTCAAACAGCTCTTACTGTCAGGAAGTTCTTCCTAATGTTTAGGTGGAATCTTCTTTCTTGTAGTTTGGAACCATTGCTCCGTGTCCGCTTCTCTGGAGCAGCAGAAAACAACCTTTCTCCCTCCTCTATGTGACATCCTTTTATATATTTGAACATGGCTATCATATCACCCCTTAACCTCCTCTTCTCCAGGCTAAACATGCCCAGCTCCCTTAGCCGTTCCTCATAAGGCATTGTTTCCAGGCCTTTGACCATTTTGGTTGCCCTCCTCTGGACACGTTCCAGTTTGTTCATGACCCAAAGCTAAACAAAAAGAAATGACTGCAAGGTAATATTCACATCTAATGCAGTTTCTGCTTATGACACAGAAAATATAGTGTCTTAAGGGGAATTCTAGTAATATTGCTTTGCAATTTTTTAAGCAGTTTTATGTGCCTGGATTCTACAGCAAGACAAGAGTTATCACATAGAACTCATAATACCATCTTGCTTGTATGTGTTTTGCTTGCATGAGTGTGTTTGAGGAATTGTCAAGACTGAGCCCTTAGGTCTCTCTTGTCAGGGGTTTCAGGCCAGCTTTTTTTGGTATTGGGTACAGTCTGATCAGTTGCTGGGAATACGTAGCAAACCTGCCTCTCTTTGCATCTGGAATCTCAGTTAGATTTCTCTGTGTGTTTCTCTGGCTCTTTGCCCCTCTCCATACCTGAGGTCATATCTCATGTCTGGGCAGTCCAGGTTGTGATGCCTGGCAGTTACTGACAGGATAGGAATTTGAACCTGTAAGGGGGGACAGGGGGAAGAAAGGAAAATAACTGACCTCCCCACTCAGAACGCTTATTTAACTAAACATTTCTGAGGCTGAAGGAGCAAATGGTCAGATAAAATACCTAGAAAGCTGGAATAGACCTCACTGTGTCCTAGAACCCGCAATTTGGGCTTGGTTGTCCAAGGCTGCCAGAAGTATGGGTCCTTTTCCTGGAGACAGTCTGGCCTACAGCTCTGGGGCTAAGTCCCATTAGTGGTCATTAACAAAAAAAAATCTAATCTAGGGGTGAGGAACCTGTGGCAATCCAATATTTACAGAAGTTGGCTTGAGAAGCCATCCTTTCAACACGTGCATGGAAGATGCATACATGTGCATGGGAGATGCAATCCAAAAATACCTGGAGAACCAACCGTGGGGACCCATCCTCTATCCTGTTGAAATACAATTAGTTCAGGCTTTTCCAAGATGTCAGATTTGCCTCTGTGAGATTCTAATAACAATCCTAGATGATCACAGAAAGGAAAGTTGCCTGGTAGTCTTAAATAATCCTGGAAGAGGGTGGAAGAATTTTTTTGTAAACTTTAGAACCTTGTTTAAAGGTTCCCACATCAACATCTGTCAAGTGTGCTGCAGAAGATGCTTGTGTATCCCCATTCCATTCAGAGAGGAAGGCTGGCCCCCTTTCACTCTGTGAAACTAAACATTGCAGCCGGCAAACAGTCTTTCCGATAAATCTGCCCATTATTCTTTTTCTCATTAAAGAACAGGGCTCCCTGGTACACAGCTTGAAATTAAATTGTGTGATTTTGCTGCTGTCTGCACTGAAATTCACAAAAAGGATTAATTGGAGCTTAATATAGCAGAAGAAAGAAAGCACATTACATTCTCAGCAAATATGTTAGTAACTAGCCTGCTACATGGTGCTAAATCTGGGCAAAAACAAAGCTGAATCTTTCTTAGGACAATATACATACCATTAAACTATGATGTTTAACCAAATCAAGTTATTCCATCCCATTTTCTGTTTATAAATTGTGGCTTTTATATTTGTTATGTGAGAAACAACAATGCTTAGAATACTTTTTTCCATTTATGTATAATCATGTTGATAAAATGAAGCCACTCTGTAGCAGAATATGCATTCTCCCGCTATCCAAAATTTTGTAATATATTTCGTTATATACAAGACAACTCACAGCAATTAAAGCTGCCAAGTCAGGTGTGTGATTTTAAGGTGCTCTGTGAGATCTTATCTTGAATGACTTGTCAAGGAAAGAGGTGTGAGAAATTAAACAAATATAGTAACCTGGAATTACTGTTATTTTCAACAATTAATAAACAATATTTTAAAAACATTGTCTCAAAGAAATACTGTACAGGATCCTTCCTAAGCATGCCAAATATCCTCTTTTCTTGTCTGGATCTCAGGAGAAAAAAAATTCATGAACAGCAGAGATCTGGCAAACATGTACTTTGTTGACAAGGCAAATGACTTAAAACACCAGCTCAGCTATAGTTTTACCCTGTAGCCACTCCCTTCACAAGAATTCTCCATTTCAATACATAATTAAAAAACAGTTCACAATATTCCTTCCCAGCATTATACATACGTTATACATACCATACATTTAAAGCACATCTCATAGAATCATAGAATTGGAAGAGACCACAAGGGCCATCGAGTCTAACCCCCTGCCAAGCAGGAAACACCATCAGAGCACTCCTGACATATGGTTGTCAAGCCTCTGCTTAAAGACCTCCAAAGAAGGAGACTCCACCACACTCCTTGGCAGCAAATTCCACTGTCAAACAGCTCTTACTGTCAGGAAGTTCTTCCTAATGTTTAGGTGGAATCTTCTTTCTTGTAGTTTGGAACCATTGCTCCGTGTCCGCTTCTCTGGAGCAGCAGAAAACAACCTTTCTCCCTCCTCTATGTGACATCCTTTTATATATTTTAACATGGCTATCATATCACCCCTTAACCTCCTCTTCTCCAGGTTAAACATGCCCAGCTCCCTTAGCCATTCCTCATAAGGCATTGTTTCCAGGCCTTTGACCATTTTGGTTGCCCTCCTCTGGACATGTTCCAGTTTGTCAGTGTCCTTCTTGAACTGTGGTGCCCAGAACTGGACACAGTACTCCAGGTGAGGTCTGACCAGAGCAGAATACAGTGGCACTATTACTTCCCTTGATCTAGATGCAGCCCAGAATTGCATTGGCTTTTTTAGCTGCCGTGTCACACTGTTGGCTCATGTCAAGTTTGTGGTCAACCAAGACTCCTAGATCCTTTTCACATGTAGTGCTCTCAAGCCAGGTGTCACCCATCTTGTATTTGTGCCTCTCATTTTTTTTGCCCAAGTGCAATACTTTACATTTCTCCCTGTTAAAATTCATCTTGTTTGTTTTGGCCCAGTTCTCTAATCTGTCAAGGTCGTTTTGAAGTGTGATCTCACCTCTCCTGGGAACAGAGCTTCAATTCCCGGTATATTTGCAAATTACAGTTCCCATGGTTCTTTGCAATGGGATGTGCTTTTAAATGTATAGTGTGTATGCAGCCTCTATCACATTTTTGTGTGACCAAGAAACAAAACCCAAGTTAATATTATGAAGACAGGAACAAATCTGAATCTTAATGGCCGGAGCCAGCAAGAATGGGTTTATTTACAGTCCTCCTATAGAAATGGTTTCTATTCACTACTATGAAGGACAAATAATTGAACATTGAATGTGTACACAGGCCCACATATTCAACTTGCATCTGTTCCTGAATTTTTAAATTTCACTGTTTGAGTTGCTCTGTGCCCGCTGCACTTTAATCTTTAGTTTGAGTTCAGAGCCATAAATCAAAGTTGTGTTCCATGTTCAGTTTAATGGGGAAACTAAAAATGGCTGCAACTTTTTTAATGACCTTTCATTAAATGTTCAGAACATCACCAAACTAATGAAAGTTAGCCTTAAATGAAAAGCCGGAATAAAGTACATTCATAATGTTCAATGACATGTGAAATAATTATATTAGATGGGGTGGGGGAGAGGAGGCAGAATGGAGTACAAATTAAATATGTCAGTTTTCTGCACTTTCTCAAGTTGCTATACATCTGGCATCTTTTATCAGGTTGTTTTGAAATTTGGAACATTTACAGAACTCAACAGCTGTCCTTTCAGTATATGATTTTGAGGTCTAGAATTCTGAAATATTTCCATCCCACCTTGCCTAAGCTTAATATATTTGATATATTAAAAATATTTCCTTTGCCGCTTCCATAACCACCACTTTTCATGGGTGGCTTTTACCCATCACCTAGAGGCAGGGTCTCAATGGGCACCTCAAGGCTCCTTTAATGTTACAAAGATGCAAGCACTTAAGTCCTAATTAGCTGACGACAAACCCCGACAATGCTTTTGTGGAAGCCCGCGAACTGTTTAAATGCAAACCAGCACAAATTGTTCAGCAAATGGCTGTACTGGGAACCAGACCCCCTCCTTACGGTGAAATCAGGATGCAAGAAGAACAATTTTATTACCCTGAAACCAAATGGGACACACCCCGCCAGGAGTGGGGCTGGGGCAGGAGTGGGAGCCAGGGCAAGAGCAGAGCTCGGGGCAGGAGCAGGAGTCGTGGATCCAGCCGCCCCCGAAAGGTTCCTCTGGATGAGGAAAGGGTAGTCGAACAGTGCCCACCCAGACCTATTGTCTGCTTGGAAACAAGTAATGAACCTACCCAATTCTGAAGACTCTGGTAAAAGTGACTGAGTGAGTGAAGAAAAAGAGGGAAAGGAAATAAATATTAATTGCTAAAGTTTCTGGATATAATCTCTGCCCAAATGCTACCTTGGGTTGAGGTTGTTGTTTGAAGAGGCAGCTAAAGATGCGGTTGTTGTGATTTCCCCCCTGCACGGAGTGCACCAGGTATTAAAGAAGAATACAGGTTTTGTAGGGATGATGAATATTGGACAATGTGTGGAAGTTTATTTGAAGGTTTTGTTAGAAGGAAAGGTGGGAAGAAAAATGTGTAAGGGGGTTAAGGAGGAACCAGGGGAGGCTGGCAAAAAGGGGGAGGAAGGATGGACACTTCAAGGGGAGGAGGTAGAGGAAAGATGAGGAGAAGGGGGCAGTGGGTCATTTAACCCAGATAAATGAAGTAAATAAAGTAAATGATGATCGGCTTAGCAAGCATGACAAATGCATATGAAATTCCTATTATAGGAGCTATAGGTAATCAATTTGTCAAACCCTTCCTTATTCCTTATTCAAGTGAAGTGGGGGGCAGGTTCAAATTACTTTTACTCCTGAAGGAGCAATCTTGCAATTTTCCCAACAGCAGAGAGGCATTTTAATTCTATAGGCAGTGCTGGCTGAATTGGATTCTAGTAACATAACAGAAGTAGAAAACAGCGCCCTACCTGGAGTCTGAGCAGAAGGCAACTCTCCTGGCTTTGCTGTGAATACAATTTTGGAATTGCAGGATATCTGTTTTTAAGCAATTCTAAGCAAAATTTGTATGAGCAGGATATCTGTTGCTAAGCAAAAACAAAGATTTGCCAGACTAAGATTAAATACCTTGGTTTTAACTTTTCCTCCACCAGAGGGAGCTGAGAACAGAACGCAAGGAAACTATCTGACTGATTATTATTTTTTTGATTTTTTTGCAGGATGAGAATCACAGATTATGGGACTATATCTGCTCCTCTTTATGATCCTTTTGAAAGGGGACCAGATCAAAGAGCTGTGTTTAATCAGCTAAAAATTAAACTGATGACTGCACCAGCTCTAGGGCTCCCCAACCCAGACAAACCATCTCAACTGTGTGTTTATAAGTGCCACCACAACGGGGGTGGTGCTTTGCTGGGAAGTTGGAGGAGGCCTGCAGCATACCTTTCCAGACAATTGGATTTAGTGGCAAAAGAGTGTCAAATCTTTGCCTAAGGCAGTAGCAGCAACAAGCAGATAAATTGACTTTTGGACAAATCAATGTGCCTAATTTTGCATCAACTTTGATGGATAAGGGTGGCTACTGGCTTATTAATAAAATCCCTAGAATAAAGTTACAAGTTGTAAATATTCTTAATTTGGCCACCCTCCTCTAGATGCAAATATGGAGGAGCAAGGTTAACAGGTTACGGACAAGGTTTACTCTAGCAGGCTAGACTTGAAAGATGAACCTCTGGTAACAAATATGAGCTAGAAGGGGAGAGAGAGAGAGAGAGAGAGAGAGAGAGAGAGAGAGGGAGGGAGAGATATGCTGGATATGCAGTGGTCATTTTGTGGGGACTGTAGAGGTTGAGCTTTTCTCTATCAGGACAAACGGGTGAAATTATTGCTCTAACCAGAGCTTTGCAGTTGTCCACAGGATGTAAAACTGATATCTACATGGATTAAAATAAAATACATGGATAACAAATAAAATAAAATAAATGCTTTTACTACCCTACATATACATGGGGATTTGTGGAACGAAAGAGGACTTTTAACAGCTACAGGAGTGGTGGTTGTGGGACTTCCGGGGTGGCGCCACCGGCAATGGCAGACTCCCTCTGAACTGGAGGGAATAGCTCCGCGGGAAACGGGTCTTCTCCGCTACGGCGAAGCGGGGACCCTTTCAAAAATCACAGGCGGATGAAGCCTGTGAACATGGGACTCGGCGGGCACCTTTAGCGCCCCCCCAACTCGCTAAGGAACCCACTAACGGGCTCCGAAGTGAAGAGGGGGAAGTGGCGCGGTGCTGAGAGTCAACGGCTATTTCCGTGGAGCGAAGCGGAGAGCGCTGCCTCTTTCCTGGGACAATTTGGACTTTAAAACAAGCACCCGTGAGTACTTAGATTTTGAACAATTGGACATCAAATAAGGACTAGCGAGCAGAAAAGAATTGGATCTTAAAACACCTATTTTAATTTGGTACGGAACGGGAAGGTCTAAACAGGAAGTCAGCCTTCCGTTCTTTTGTAAACAGAATAAAGCAAAGACAATATAAACTAGAGCTAAGAAAATCGTCTCTAAAGGACTGGATTCCATCATTTATAATTGTGGAACCCCCCTTTGACAGCAGGAGAAGGGGGGATCATTTTTAGACTGTTTAAAGTGAATTTAAAGTAAAGTAACTTTCCTCCGTCCTGATACTGGAGCGGGGGTGTCAGGACCGACGTTTCAAGTTCACTGACCAGAAATAAGTGTTTTTGACAGATAGTGAAAAGAAGAGAAACATAGTGATTCCACTGTTCCTTTTCGCATTTGAAAGGAATAAATATTGACAAAGTATCTTAAAGGGGGAAACCCTGTTGCAAGAACAAATAGAAGTTTTCCCCCTAGAGGGAGACTGTAAAACTGTAACCAACTCCAGGGAGTCGGCAGCTGTTATAGATTACAATCGTGGGAACCGACATTTGACCTTGCAGGACAATGTATTCAGAAACCTTGTTGTGTGTCTTTTATAAAACAAATGCCCTACTGGAACAATTACACGAAAAGGTGAATTGGATGGCGACCTCGGCTAGAAATTTGGAACAGGCAGTGGGAAACTTTGAACAGGCAGTGGGAAAATATGTGGAGCCCACTCAGGAATTAAATCAGGAGTGTGTCTTGACAGAACAGGCCCAACAGGAATATGAGCTTTCGGACTTGACAAATGAACTTGGAAAAAGCCACATTTGGAAAGAAAAGGTTTGGTTTGGCTTGGAAATGGGGAGCTGGATTGACCCCCCTATGCTGAGATGTCTGGACTTTTCAAATATGGCAATGGGCCGTGAGACGTTTGGGATTGTGGGGGCTCCTAATCTTGGAGGGTTTTTGAAACATGCTGTTAAATACCATATGGAATTTAGTGTTGAATATGGAAAAGGGCTAAAAATATTGTCAAGCTGGAGCTATCACGAGCAGGAGACAAGGGAAAATACAGCTACAAATATGAAGAAGAGCTGCGGAAGGGACATGGAAGAGACTTGAGGGCCTCGGATATAAGGTTGCCAGGTTAATGAGCTAGATCAATGTGATAATAAGGACTGACAAAACCCGGAACCAGGAGGAAGGGACGTTGGATGAAGTTTGGACTTGTTTGTATTTCTTTTTTCTACCATTAGAACTGTTTTATAAAATTGATGAACATTAGAAAAATGTTGGAATGAAATTACTTGGCTTTAGCAAAAATGTTTAAAGAATTATGAAAGAATGTTATGGTTATGAGAAGCTGGTAAGGACAAGATTTAAGTTTTAAGCTTTAAGATTTATCTTATTATAGAAAGATAAGACTAAAACAGTTTAGGGTAATGTAATGACAGAATATTATGAAATATGGAAAGGATTTGCTGGGATAATTAACAACTAAGATACAAAGAAAGGGAGGAGGAGGAGGTCTAAGAAAGAAGGTAATGACAGTTGAGGATTTGGAAATAATGAATTTGTTTTTTAAATGTTTTTAATTGTTTGTGATGTATTGTTGTATTTTTTTCTATTTTTTTCTCTTTTTTTTGTTTCAATCTGCATTTTTTTTGTCTTTATTTTATTTTGTAACATTTTGAAAATTCCAGTAAATATCATTTAAAAAAAAAAGGAGTGGTGGTTGTGAAATAAATGAATAAAATGAATTTTATTCTTAAGGAAGAAATAGTAAAAATGACCATGCCTGCCTTAAGACACCAAGGTTCTGTGAACAAAGAGGGTCACAAAGGAGGGGTCCCTTTGCAGAACTGTTTGCACAAGAATGTTTTACAAAAACAGTCTAACATCTTTTTTGGGCAATTCCAATCCTATTATTCCAAGTAGAAAGGCTACTGGTTTCTTAATAAATGTATTTTTCAACATTTATTTGAACTCATTATAAATCTTTTCCCAGAACTCTTTCACCATATATGCAAAGAGGGAAGGAAGGAAGGAAGGAAGGAAGGAAGCATAGAGAGGGAGGGAGGGAGAGAGAGAGAGAGTAGGGGATAGAGAGAGGGTGAGGGAGGGAGGGAGGGAGGAATCAAGGAAGGATAGAGATGGAGAGGGAGAGAAACGAAGAGAGAGAGTAAGATAGAGAGAGTAGGCGAGAGAGAGACAGAGAGAATGAGAGAAAAATAGCGAAAGGGAAGGAAGGAAGGAAGGAAGGAAGGAAGGAAGGAAGGAAGGAAGGAAGGAAGGGGATAGAGAGAGAGAAGGACAGAAGGAAGTATAGAGAGGGAGAGGGAGACATATATGGAAAGGAGATGGAAGGAAGGAAGGAAGGGCATAGAGAGGATAGAGAGAAATAGAGAAGGAAGAAAGAGAGAGAGAGAGAGAAGGGAGAGAGATAGAAGGGAGAGGGAGAGGGAAGGAAGGAAGGAAGGAAGGGTGAGAGAGAGGCAGATTGAGAGGGGGAGAGAGAGAGAGATGGAAGGGAGGGGGGAGAGAGAGAGAGAGAGTAGGAAGGAAGGAAGGAAGGAAGGAAGGAAGGAAGGGGGTGTGAGACAGAGGCAGATTGACAGGGAGAGTGAGAGAGACAGATATGGAAGGTAGAGGGGGGGAGAGAGAGATGGAAGGAAGGAAGGAAGGAAGGAAGGAAGGAAGGAAGGAAGGGAGAGAGAGAGAGAGAAGGATGGAAGGAAGGATACAGAGGGAGAGGGAGCAAGAGGAAGAGAGAGAGAAAGAGAGAAAGTAGGGGAGAGAGACAGACAGAGAGAGGGGGGAAGGAAGGAAGGAAGGAAGGAAGGAAGGAAGGAAGGAAGGAAGGAAAGAAAGAAAGAAAGAAAGAAAGAAAGAAAGAAAGAAAGAAAGAAAGAAAGAAAGACGGAAGGAAGGAAGGAAGGATTCAAGGAAGGACAGACCAGGAAGATAGAGAGAGAAGGATTGACAGATATATAAGGAAGGAAGGAAGGAAGGAAGGAAGGAAGGAAGGAAGGAAGGAATCAAGGAAAGAAGGAAGGACCGGGAAGAGAGAGAGAGAAGTAGTGAGAGAGAGATATGGAAAGAAGAAAGGAATGAAGGAAAGAAGGAAGGAAGGAATCAAGGAAAGAAGGGGAAAGAGAGGGAGAGGGACACAAAGGAAGAGAGAGAGGGAGGGAGGGAGGGAGGGAGGGAGGGAGGGAGGGAGGGAGGGAGGGAGGGGATAAAGACGATAGGGAGAAATAGAGAGAAAAGAAAGGGAGGGGGAGAGAGGAGCGAGAGAGACAGAAGGGAGAAGCAGAGTGAGAGAGAAGGCAGGAAGGAAGGATAGAGAGGGAGAGGGAGAGAAACGGAGAGAGAGAGAAGATAGAGGGAGTAGTCGAGAGACAGTGAGGGGGGAGGAAGGAAGGGATTGAGAGAGAAAAATGAATGGGTGAGAGAGAGAGAGAGAGAGAAAAGGAGAGAAAAAGAGAGAATCGGAAGGAAGGAAGGAAGGAAGGAAGGAAGGAAGGAAGGAAGGAAGGAAGGAAGGAAGGGGATAGAAACGATAGGGAGAAATAGAGAGAGAACAAAGGAAGGGAGGGAGAGAGGGAGAGAGAGTAGGGAGAGAGAGAGAAGGGAGAGGCAGAGAGAAAGAAGGAATGGGTGAGAGAGAGACAAAGAGAAAGAGAGAGAAGGAAGGATGTACAGAGAGGGGATAGAGAGAGAGAAGGAGAGAGAGACATATATGGAAAGAAGATGGGAAGGAAGGAAGGAAGGAAGGAAGGAAGGAAGGAAGGAAGGAAGGAAGGAAGGAAGGAATGGAGAGAGAGAGAGTTGGAAGGAAGGAAGCAAGGGGGTGTGAGAGAGAGGCAGATTGAGAGGGAGAGGGAGAGATACAGATATGGTAGTTTGAGATACAGAGAGGGAGAGATCCAGATATGGTAGTTTGAGATACAGATATGGGAGAGAGAGAGAGAGAGAGAAGGAGAGAGGGGGGGATAAGGAAGGAAGGAACGAAGGAAGGGAAGGAAGGATAGAGAGGGAGAGGAAGAGAGTGTTGGCTTTTTGCAGTATGGTAGCGCTGCAGAGAGCTTGCTGGGGAGACCATGCATTAAAAAGGGACTCAAAAATAACTTAAACAAGGTTTTAATTACAAAAACTCCTTTTACACTAAATACAACATCAACAAACCAGACCCAACCACCAACCAGGGTAATGGGAGAGCTAGGTGCTGCTCCTTATATACTACACCTAATTGCTGACACAGCTTAATCAATACAACTCAGCAGCACCTGCTATGTTTCACAGCTGTAAAGCTGGGTCTCATTATTTTGCTCTGGCCCTTGCTCTGGCCCCTTAAAAACATACACATCGGGTGGAACAATGATGAACCTTTACATTTAAAGAAACCGTTCAACATTTCCCCTGTGGTTCATCATTGTGGAACAAAAACAAAGGATACTTTGTACATGTCTTTTATGTGTAACCTTTGGAAGTGCTTTTGTAAAAATGTCCGCAATTTGATTGTCACCTAGAACATATTCAAATACAACCATTTCGTCAGCAATTAGTTTCTTTACAAACTGTAAACTTTTACTGGTAGTGTTACTTACATCTGTAGGTCTGCGAATACTTGCAGATACCATTCTACATCACGAGTGGCCTGAACACATGCACATAATTCACTCTCTGTTGTGGAGAGACAAATAATGGTTTGTGTCTGGGACTTCCATTCAAATGGACAACCATTATAACAAAACACCATACCAGACACACCCCTGCAATTATTTTGTTCCACTGCATGAGATGCATCGCAGAAAATTTAAAAACCTTTGTCAATACTTGATGTAAACTGCAACCTATAATGTTTGGTATGTTTAAGGTACATTACCACTCTCTTAAGAGCAGAGAAACATTGCATAGTGGGCTTTTCCACATTGTGATGCATCTTTTAACAAAAGCTTAACTTTTTCATATTTTACACTTGGTGAATAACACAAATCATAATCTTCGCCTGGAATTTGTTGAAAACCCCTAGCAACGAATCTTGCCTTGTACCTTACAACTTCATTCTTGTCATTCATTTTAACTCTATAAACCCATTTTGAATCAATAAGTCTCATATCTGGGGTTTGTGGTACAAGAGACCAAGTGTTATGTTCTTTTAAAGAAGCTATCTCAGAGTTCATAGCTTTATACCAATTTACAGCTTGGTGCTTAGGTAAATTCTGAACATCATTGTAGCTTTTTGGCTCAAAAACTGCCTTATTGGCATACACAGACTCCTCAGACTTAATGGGACTAAGTGAACTACTAGTTTCAGGATGTAAATCATCATTGTCAGTCTGAAGAGATGCCTGTGGGCTAAGCTCACGGTCAGAAAACTCAAGGGAATCTAACCTCTCCTCGGGTGCCTGTGACTTTAAATCATCAAACAAATTATCAGATTCAACAGGCTTTTTGTCTTTTTCCATTAATTCAGAAGCACCATTTCCTGCTGCTGCTGCTGCTGCTGCTGCTGCTGCTGCTGCTGCTGCTTCCTCTTCTTCCTCTATACCATTAGTATCTTGGAAAACAGCAACTCCATTCCAACTTACAGTTTGTATCATGCTTCTGGTAATATGAAATTTGCCAGTTGCTGGTATGTAAATTCTGTACGCCCCCTGCTGGTAGCCCATTAATTTTCCCTGAACACTACGCTCACCCAATTTCTGCTTAGCGGGATAATGCATTATTACATCTGAACCCCAAATGCATAGGTATTTCAGATTAGGGCGTTTTTTAAACAACTTCTCATAGGGGGTGACATTTAAACCAGAATGATAACTGCGATTTCTAACATAGCAAAACGCATTAAGCGCTTCAGCCCAAAAATCTTTGGGCAGATTAGCATCATGTAGATAAGTTTTAACCCCTGCCAGCAGGTCACGCTGCACAACTTCCACAAGCCCATTTTGCCAGGGACTTCGGGGGCAAGATAACTCATGAGTAGTCCCCTGCGCTTTCAGGAATTTCTCAAAATCCTCAAAAACAAATTCCCGCCTCGGTCAGAAAACAGGTTCTTAATAGGTTTGTTAAAGTGCATTTTTACCCAGCTACAAAAAACTTTGTACTTCTCAAATGCTTGGGACTTCTCAGCTATTGCATAAGTCCAACAATATCTACTATACTGGTCTATCAGGGTAAGATAGAACCTCCTAATGATGGTGGGAGTGGCCCAACTAAATCACAATGTACACGCTCAAATGGCTCAGTTACTTTCCTATCTGAGCACCTACCCTTGCGTGCAACCTTAATGTTATTCTTGCAACAGGATACACATTGCATAAAGAATTGACATGGTTTTAAGTTGAGGCCATTAACAATATTCTTTGTCTTAATTACATCAGCAAAATTCAGATGTCCTAGAACTCTGTGTGCCTCATGGACACACCCGGAATGTGGCCTGACATCACTCAACCCCTGGCTTGACTGTGCTGCTCTGCAATTTAGAGGTGATTGGGAGTAAGTGCGAAAATACAGTCTATATAAACCATCAGAGTCCTGGGCATACAATAGACGTTTGTTCCCATCGAAAAACTCACACATTGACTTTAAGAAACGCACATTTATGCCTTGACGAGCAAAACACCTCACTGACAATAAATTGTCCACTCACGGACAGTAAATGCAGTTCGCTATTGTAATGTTTAAAGAGTCAAGTTTAACAGTACCCCTGCCAAGCGACTGCAAGACTTGTGAATTGGCTAAATGTACATTACCAAATTCCTCTTCGGAAGAAATAAACAAACTTTGATCATTGCAAATATGCTGAGATGCTCCTGAGTCCACAATAAAAGACTTCCACCTGGCATCTTTAACTCTTTTTTTTTTTAAGATATTTATTGAAATTTTCAAAAAATAAAGAAAAAAAATATAAGAAAAAAACAAAAAAACACACACATATAATTACATTCCTTTCTTTCAATAACATATTTCCTTGACTTCCCCACACCTCCCCTTCTTGTGTTCCAATTCAATTTTTAGTTCAGCAAGTTCTTATCCCCAAATTTTACCTTATTATATTTAAATCCTTTTGATTAACCAATTTTAACATAAACCTCATTCTTTATGCATCAATACTTATTCTTAATATCTTTTTCTAAGATCGACCCCAATTCCCTTTCACGAGTTCCCCATTTTAATATAAGTAACTGTCAGGGACTCAGGAGCAGGAGCACTGGGGAGAGAGGAAATGGAGAGCGAAGGGGAAGAATCCGAGGGCAGCGTAGGGGAGTATGACAGTGGCCCGAGAGATTCCATGAGCTTCTCCAGCGAATCAGAAGATTCCCAGAAGGGGGCACCTATGGTCAGGGCAAGGGGGGTCCCAGGGGGGACGCACCAGAAACAAGGAGACAGAGGGGAACCCCAAAGCAGCAGTGGGGGATTGGGACCAGTTTCCCCACCAGAGTGTAGTGGGGGGGAAGAGTCACATGTGTCAGGGCCAGCGTCTCCTCCAGCGGGGAGAGAGAGTGAGTCAGGGCTGACCACGCCTCCAACGGAGGGGAGGTCAGTTGCAGCTAGCCCCCCCAGAGGGGGAAGCAGTGACAGCAGCAGCAGTGAAACGGTCAGGAGAAAAGTTACCGGCTGGGCGCGCGCGCCAAGTTCAAATGTACAGGCGCGGGGAACAGCAGGAGACCCGGATGGGGAACCAGCTCCTAAAGCCCGCTGGAGGGAGGGGGAAGGCTCAGGGGACTCAGCGTCAGAAGAGGCTAGAAAGGGCGAGACCCCAACGGCCAGGCGCAACTAGAGGCGGAAGGAACTGAGGAAGAGGTGGAGTAAGGCTAGAATCTTAAAATGGTGTCAGGGGGGAGGAGACTCAGACGGAGCATCAGCGGTCTGACAGTTGAGACGTAGAGCTGCGCGCTGTGGCTCTGGAAGTGAAACTGAACTTCAATAAAGACTTTTGTACTTAACAACGAAGCAGCATTGGTCCTTTGTGAGCTGGGACCTCGGGCAGCTCTGACAGTTCCTTTTTCAATAAATGAAAAACTTTCCTCCTCTTCTCCGGGGAGTTAAGTCCATGAATGTTCCAACTTAATAATTGCAGAGACATGGTGTATTTATTCTACTTTCCTCCAACTGCTCCCAGTAATTCCTCTTGTTCTGACGGTGGTATCACTTTTTCTGATTTGTCCAATCCCAAAGGTGGTGGTACTATGTCTAGTACTCCTGGTTTTAAAGCTCTTAGCTCTTCTATAACTTCTTTTTGCAGGTCTTCTTCGTGGTCTCCCAGGAATTTTTCCTTGTCTTCCACTGATCTTATTTTGAACTTTTTCCCTTTAAAGGTAAAGGATAGGCCTTGAGGGAATTCTCATCTAAAAACAATTCTGTTACTTCTCAACAGGGCCACCAGATCTCCGTAGTTAGTTCTAAGATCCAATAAGTATTTCGGAATATCCTTGAATATCTCCACTCTTGAATCGTTTATTTCCAAGGTCTTCTGGAAGTGCAGACTCAGTATTTTATCTCTCTCTTCTTTCGTTCGGAGGGTAACCAAACAGTCTCTCACCCTGTTCTTTCTCCCTCCTCTTCCAAGTCTAAAAGCACTTACTATCTTGAAATCTTGCTTAGCATCCAAATTCCAAAATTCTGCAAATTCCTGCGTAAGAAAGTCACTTAAACTGTCTTTTTCCAATTCAGGGACCGCCCTGATCCTCAGATTAGTCTGTTTTTCCTTAAGTTCGATCATAGACAGAAGCGACCGGTGGTCCTTTAGCTCTTTGCATATAGTTGGAATCTTTTCCTCTACAGCCAGCACTTTTTCCTTTGCTTCCTCAACTGCCTTTTGGTTCGAAGCGGATTCTTGCAACAGTCTTTCAATAGCTTCTGTATTTGAGTTCACCTTCTGCCCCAAATTGTTGATGCTAGTAGTATTTTGGTCAATTTTAGTAGTCGCTTCAGTAACTTGGTTACTTAATTTTTCCAAGGTTTCAAAAATTTTATTTAATACTGAAGTGAATCCCTCTTCAGTAGCCATTCCTTTAGACCCAACTTGTGCAGGATCTTTTCCTTGTGCAGGATCTTTTCCTTGTGATGCAGAAGGGGCAGATACAGATGCAGAGGCAGATATGGATGCTCTGCGCTGCTGCGTTACACTAGTCTGCTGCTGTCTAACCTTTCCCGATCTTGTTGTCTTTTCCTGAAGCAAGTCTGCCATGCCACTTTATCTAAGGATCTGAAAATCAAGGTCAATCCCACGGCCAAAACTTGTTTTGCTGTGGAAGTTTCCCAGGCCAGTCGAGAGTGGAAAATCCCCTGGCTAGTTGCAACAATTTCAAAGTTCCTCTAGGGGGACACAGTAACGATCAATGGTATTGCAATAGAGTCTCTTTTCCGATTTTCCAAAGTCCCCCTTCTACAAAAGAAAAAAGCAACAGTTCCAAGTCCAAAGTAACCCTCAGAGTAAAAGTGTCTCACTTGCAGAGTTAACTGTCACAAAGTTACATTGTCCATAAATAGTGCGATTCTCAGTACAGCAATTTTATTAATCTGGCAGTCCGTTCCCAAGGATTAAGTGGTGGTCTTTACTCCTTTTTCTCTCCACTTTTTTTGCAGGCAAAATATATTTTCTCCTCTTCCCTCCCCTCTCCTGCAATTCAGGGAGGGAAATCTTTTAATTTGACGTTAGGATTTAAGTCCTTTTAAACCCAGCTCTCCAGCGTTAGCTTGATCAGTCTTTGCTTTGATCTATATACAAAAAGGAAGGCGGACTTCCTGTTTGCGCCTTCCCGTTTCAGTGCCAAATTAATCCTATTTTCCTTAAATTCCCCGGTCTTTGAACTTGACCTACTCACGGGTAGTTGTTTGTTAGCCAAATTGTCCCAGGAAAAAGGTCAGCGCTCTCCGGCAACAGCTGTGCGGCTTCGCTCCACGGAAGAAGCAGTTGGCTCTCAGCACCGCGCCTATCTCCCGGTTTCGCACCCGAAGAGGGGGAGGGGGGAAGGGGGGCTTCGAGGGGGGATGGATGTCAGGGAATCAGGAGCAGGAGCACTGGGGAGAGAGGAATTGGAGAGCGAAGGGGAAGAATCCGAGGGCAGCGTAGGGGACTATGACAGTGGCCCGAGAGATTCCATGAGCTTCTCCAGCGAATCAGAAGATTCCCAGAAGGGGGCTCCGATGGTCAGGGCAAGAGGGGTCCCAGGGGGGACGCACCAGAAACAAGGAGCCAGAGGGGAACCCCAAAGCAGCAGTGGAGGATCGGGACCAGTTTCCCCACCAGAGCGTAGTGGGGGGGAAGAGTCACATGTGTCAGGGCCAGCGTCTCCTCCGGAGGGGAGGGAGAGTAAGTCAGGGCTGACCACGCCTCCATCGGAGAGTGGGGGAATGGAGGGGAGGTCAGTTGCAGCTAGCCCACCCGAAGGGGGAAGCAGTGACAGCAGCAGTGAAATGGTTAGGAGGAAAACGGCTGGCTGGGTGCGCGCGCCAAGTTCAAATGTACAGGCGCGCAGGACAGCAGGAGACCCGGATGGGGAACCAGCTCCTAAAGCCCGCCGGAGGGAGGGAGAAGGCTCAGGGGAATCAGCATCAGAGGAGGCTAGGAAGGGCGAGACCCCGGCGGGCGGGCGGACCCAGAGGAGGAAGGAGCAGCAGAAAAGGTGGAGCAAGGCTAGGGTCTTAAATTGGTGTACAGGGGGAGGAGATTCAGAAGGGTCATCAGCGGTCTGACAGGTGAGACGTGGGGCTGCGCGCTGCAGCTCTGGAAGTGAAAATGAACTTCAATAAAGACTTTTGTATTTAATTAGAAAGCAGCGTTGGTCCTTTGTGAGCTGGGACCTTGGGCAGACTTGACAAATGTAGATGGAACCCACAACAACCTGTTTTGCTTCGTTTAGGCTTATTACACTTCCCTTTGCTATTTGTGCATGAATGAACACCGAAAGAACAACCCAAGCTTATTCGTCCTCTTTCTGTTGAGATGGAATGAAAACCTATATGATTGATTTGGGCTGAAAACAAACAAAACACACCATGCGAATTGAGATAAGCCCAATCAAAGCTTATTCGTCTTATTTCTACGCATATGGAAGCGATAAGAAGGTGTTTTGTTATTTTGGACTCATTACATACACTTTGCGATTTCAGGGTCAATGCGCATTTAGACCAAAGAACATGAAATACGCGACATCCAAGCTCCTTCTTTCTATGTAGATGGAATCCAAAACAACCTGTTTTGCTTCGTTTAAGCTTATTACACTTCCCTTTGCTATTTGTGGGTGAATAAACACCGAAAGAACAACCCAAGCTTATTCGTCCTTGTCAGGGAATCAGGAGCAGGAGCACTGGGGAGAGAGGATTGGGACAGCGAAGGGGAAGAATCCGAGGGCAGCGTAGGGGAGTATGACAGTGGCCCGAGAGATTCCATGAGCTTCTCCAGCGAATCAGAAGATTCCCAGAAGGGGGCGCCGATGGTCAGGGCAAGGGGGGTCCCAGGGGGGACGCACCAGAAACAAGGAGCCAGAGGGGAACCCCAAAGCAGCAGTGGAGGATCGGGACCAGTTTCCCCACCAGAGCGTAGTGGGGGGGAAGAGTCACATGTGTCAGGGGCAGTGTCTCCTCCAGAGAGGGAGTCAGGGCTGACCACGCCTCCAACGGAGGGGAGGTCAGTTGCAGCTAGCCCCCCCGATGGGGGAAGCAGTGACAGCAGCAGTGGAACGGTCAGGAGGAAAGCTGCTGGCTGGGCGCGCGCGCCAAGTTCAAATGTGCAGGCGCGCGGAACAGCAGGAGACCCGGATGGGGAACCAGCTCCTAAAGCCCGCCGGAGGGAGGGAGAAGGCTAAAGGGAATCAGCGGGAGAAGAGGCTAGAAAGGGCGGAACCCCGGCGGGCAGGCGGACCCAGAGGAGGAAGGAGCAGCGGAGAAGGTGGAGCAAGGCTAGAATCTTAAATTGGTGTCAAGGGGGAGGAGACTCAGACGGAACATCAGCGGTCTGACACTTGAGAGGTAGAGCTGCGCGCTGCGGCTCTGGAAGTGAAACTGAACTTCAATAAAGACTTTTATACTTAACAACAAAGCAGCGTTGGTCCTTTGTGAGCTGGGACCTAGGGTAGCTCTGACAGTATGCTCCGTCTCGCATAAAAACCTCGCAGCGTGAGTTGGTGCAGCGAGGGGCAAGACTTGGTGTTTTGCGAGCTCATGAAGATAGGCAAAGATGACTACAGAGAGCCCGGTGAAAGAACTGCAAGAAGCAGTCACGACGCTTTACCCAGAAGTAGCAGCATCCAGGAAAAGAGAAGAAGAAGCAATAGCGCTCTGCCGGGATCTGCAGGCCTGGTGGGACCGTTGGGGGAAAGAGGGGCTGCCAGGACCCAAACCGGAGGGAGTTGGCCTCGGGAAGAGGGGGGGCAGCCTAGTAGCCCACTTCGATGGGAACCTGCAGCAATACCCTAACTTCAGAGCTGACGTGGTTTACGCGCTCAATTTGCTTCGGAAGGACTTTAGAGATGAGGAAGAGAAAGTGGGCTTCATAATCACTCATTTGCATGGGGAAGCAAAAGCGTGGCTGCAGAATCTGTGGCGCGAAGAAGACCCCGCCCTCAAAGATTCCGATGCATTTATCAAAGCTATGGACGCTTGCTTTAAATCTACGGTAGATGTAGATGTTGCTCGGAGGGAAATGCATGGACTACAGCAAGGGAAAGCGACGGTGAGGCAATATCACTCATGCTTTTTTGCCTTACTGAACGTGCTGGGCTGGGAGAAGGACTCTATTGCTGTCAGAGACCTGTTCTGGGAGGGGCTAAGTGGAGAGGTGAAAGATGAGCTGGCAATTATCAGCAAAATAATCTGTTAGCTTCTTCTGTGCATTTTCTACAATTTTTTGATCGTCTAAAAGATATTCATTTAATCTCCATCTAAAAGTTCTTTTCTCAAAACTCTCCAACTCAAATTCAATCGGATTATGGTCTGAAATTACTTTGGGTCTAATTTCTATTTGTTTGGTTCTTGGTGTCAATTCACTTGAGATCCAGACCTGATCTAGCCGTGACAGCGACTGGTTTGGTTCCGAATAGAAAGTGAATTGTTTATCCAACGGGTGTCTAAACCGCCAGATATCTATCAGGTTACAATTTTTTACCATTGAAAAAAAAGATTTTGGTAATTTCCCTTCTTTGCTTGCTCCTTCTCTCCGTCTATCCATTTCTAAGGAAACCACCCCGTTCATATCTCCCATTAAAATAATTTTCTGATCCATGTACTCGAGTGATTTCTCTTCTAGGTTTTCGAAGAATTCAGTTTTGTTACCATTTGGTGCATAGACCCCCACTACGACCAGATTTTCTCCTTGCCAATTGATTCGAATCGCAATCATCCTTCCCTCATCATCCTTAAAGATTTGTTTGGCTTCAATCTTATTTTTAACATACAATACCACCCCTCTTTTCTTTTCTTTATCTGAAGATTCAAATTCATTCCCTAATCTTTTGTTAATTAGAATTTTTTTGTGTCTTCTAGCCACGTGCGTTTCTTGCAAACAAATAATATCCAAATTTTTCTTTTTCAAAAATTGTTCAATTTTATTCCTCTTTTTTTTATTATTCATCCCATTAATATTCCAGTTCCAAATTTTTAACCCCATGGTGCCCACCATTTGCGTGAGTTTCCTTTTCTTTATAAATTCGCCGAGTCTCCTTCTTCCTCCTCTTCTTCCTCCTCCGTCTGTTTTCCACTCCTTTCTTCTTCTTCCTCCGTTTTTGGTTCTCCTGGTGATCCTCCCTCCGCTCCCTTAGCTCCATTCACCTCTGATCTTAATTCCTTATATTTCCTCAAAAATTTCCCTGTTTCTTCTAAATTTGACAACCTGTGTCTCTTACTTCTATACACAAATGATATTCCTTCCGGGAACTCCCATCTAAATTCAATTTTGTTTTTCTTCAGTGTCTGTACCAGTGATTTATAAGAATCTCTTCGTTTAAGTAATCTAATTGGGATATCTTTAAAAATAATTATGTAGTTCCCATCTATGTTCAGCCTCTTTTCCCTGTTTTTTCCTAATATTCTGTTTCTCATTTCTTTATCCTTAAATGTAATCAGACAATCTCCTGTAAATTTCTTTGCTTTTGTAGTATTCACACGCATTCTAAATGCATTCTGCACATTTTTGGCCATTTCTTCTATTGGTATATCCATCCATTCCGCCAATTCTGCTATCAGCCTCTCTTTGATGTTTTCACCTTGTATCTCTGGCACAGCTCTGAGCCTCAAGTTCACTTCCCTCTGTCGGAGTTCATTCATCGCAATAACATCTTTCATCTCTTCCTGTGCTTTATTTAAGTCCATCATTTCTGCTTTGATCTTTTCTTCCTCCCGTTTAATATCTTTTAATTCCATTCTTGTCTTTTTTAACCCTTCCTCTGCATGTTGAGTTCTCCTAAATACTTCTTTTATTTGACCTTTCAACTCACTAACTGTTTCGTCCATTTTTTTATCCATTTTTTCAATTTTATTATCTACCTGCTCTAGTTTGGACTCTAAGTTTTTCTCACTCTGTTTAATTTCCGCAAACATCCTTAAGATATCTGCCTTAAAATCCGTCTCTTGTTTAGATCCTTTCCTCTCACCAGGAGTCCCTCCATTTGGTCCTTTCTTCACTGTATGAGACATCTTATACTCTTATAATTCCCCTTTCCCCGTGCAGTACCCTCCTCCTCTTCCCCCCCCGCCAGAATTATTCGCTTTAACCCTCTTAAATTATACAGTTTCCGTTTTACAAATTCTCCAATTCTAGTTCTTTTGCATTGCCCTTCTTATCTATATGTAATCATCAATAATAATATTTCTCCCCTTATATATATTTCAAACAGTCAATACAAAGTTCTTATTGTAGAGTCTTCTTGCCTCCACACAAATTGCGCCACTGCAGGGGGTTCTTCTTGCCTCCAATCAGGCTAATCCACACAAATGGGTAGGGGGGACACAAAAATAGCGAAGATAAAAGGTAACAAAAAAAGAAAAGGCGATGAGAAGGAAAGAAGGCTAAAAGCCAAGTTGTGCAATCTCAGTCCCACCACTAGGTGTCACCAAGTCCCTTTAATATAGCATTGTTTCCAATAATGTAGCCATATCTTATTTCTCTGGCAACTTAGTTTCTCATACAAATCAAAAATTCCAAAAAGAAGAAGAAAGGAGGTAATATCTACAGGAAATCCAACGTACAGCTAATTTCCACAGCCACTATTAATGTAGTTAACCTTTTTTAAACTTTCCTCCACGCGCCTCTATCCTCAGTTCTTAATGGCGTCGGAGCCTTCTCTTCCGGTTTCACTGTCCTTTACACTTTAAAGACAAGGTGGAGAAGTACTCCTTTCTCACATTCAAACCCTCCTTTTCCTCAAGGACTCACAGTTCCAACCATTCGCCCCTGGTCCCCCTTCTCTTCCACAATCCTCTTGGTATAAAGTATCTACATAAAACGTTGCTTTTAAGGAAAATTCAGAAAGGGGAAACAGATTGTCGCTATGGCAACTCACTTTCACTTTCCCCAGCACTGGAATCTCGCTGCGTCAGAGTTGATTTCGGATTCGGCTGAACCCCGGTTACTTCTCTTATTGCTCCATGACTTCCTTGTTGTTATAACCATAAAATTCCAAATTCTTTGAGGTCGGAGTCCTTTAATTTGGGAGCGCAGCGCTTTCTCGGCAAGCTCGGGGCTTCGCTACTTGAAGGTGGATAATGGCTTCCCTCGACCTGCCAATCTGCTCCGCCGTTCTCTTCACTTCTTCTGAAGCTACCTGACGGCCGGGTTGATCGCTTCTGGTCGTGCCGGGAACCGGACCTTCTGGACACCCTCCAGAAGTGTTTTTTGGGGGCCTCCACGCCCTGAAGCCCCCCTAATCCTTCAAAATAGCCCGGGATCTCCCTCTCGGTAAGATCCCCACTTGCTGTGAGATCGCGCTGCTGATAATTGTGATAAAGGAACAAAGAGTAAAGTGGTTTGGGACGCGAGCAAGGCCGTAATAAGAGGTTACTTCATTCAGCAGAATGCAATTAAAAACAGGAATAGAGAGAGAGGAAAAGAGGAAATTTTAAAGCAGATAATGGACAATGAACAAAAACTAATTAAGAAACCTAACTGTCGGAAAATAAAAGAAAAGATCAAAATCTTACAAGCCCAGTTTGCCACAATAATAAATAGAGAGGT
This sequence comes from Podarcis filfolensis, assembly GCF_964270895.1. Classification (NCBI taxonomy): domain Eukaryota; kingdom Metazoa; phylum Chordata; class Lepidosauria; order Squamata; family Lacertidae; genus Podarcis; species Podarcis filfolensis. The sequence goes on from NC_139608.1 coordinate 100,445,633, forward strand.
GGAATGGAATATTAAAAGATTAAGACAAAGGAACTTTGAATTCTCAAACAAACCAGGCAAGTGGCTTGCGTGGCAAATCAAAAAAAGGAAAGAACAGAGCACAATAAATAAAATTACAGTAGAGGGAGAAGAAATAAGCGATCCAAAAGGAATTAGGAAAGAATTCTTGGACTACTATAGAAGCCTTTACAAAAACAAGGAGAGAAACAACTTGAGGAGAATAGAGAGATTTCTGAAGGATAAAAGGGTGCAGAAAATACCAACAGATAAAAAACAACAATTGAATGCTCCTATTGAAACAGAAGAGATAGTAGAAGTAATCAAAGAATTGAAGAGAGGAAAAGCCCCAGGACCTGATGGATTCACTGCGGGTTATTACAAAGAGATGAAATCCATCTTGGTGAACCCATTGAAGGAGGTTATGAATAACATCCTAAGAGAAGAAGAAATTCCGGAAACATGGAAAGAGGCATATGTTACATTTATTCCAAAACAAGATGCAGATCCAACCCAAGTCAAAAATTATAGACCGATTTCACTGCTGAATATAGATTACAAAATCTTTGCAGGAGTTCTGGCGAGGAGGATGAAGATTTTGTTATCAGAAATTATCCACAGAGACCAAGCGGGTTTTCTTCCTGGCAGGCAGATGAGAGACAATATAAGGAACATAATTAATATGTTAGAATATCTGTCTGCCAGGTATGACAAACAAGCTATAATGATGTTTGTGGACGCAGAGAAAGCATTTGATAATGTGGCATGGGACTTTATGTTGAAAAATTTGGAATATATGGAAGTGGGCAAAGATTTTTTTAATGGGATAAAAGCAATTTATAGGGAGCAGAAAGCTAAATTGATCATAAATAATGTAGTAACGGAAGAAATAAAGATACAGAAGGGAACGAGACAGGGTTGCCCACTTTCCCCACTTCTATTTATAATGGTGCTAGAAGTCCTTCTGAATTCAATTAGGCAAAACAAAAAAATAAAAGGAGTAACAATCGGTCATAATGAGTACAAAATTAAAGCATTCGCAGACGACTTGGTAATAATGACTGAAGATCCCATAGCTACAATTGAAGAAATCTTAAAGGAAATAGATCTGTTCGGAGATGTGGCAGGCTTCAAACTAAATAAGAAGAAAACGAAAATGATAGCCAAAAATATGGATCAGAGGGTAATAGAAACAATTCAACAACAGTCACAGATAGAGGTGGTTAAAAAAGTTAAATATCTTGGAATTTGGGTAACCCCTAAAAATATAGACTTATATAAGAATAATTATGAAACAGTGTGGAAAGAAATCAGAAAGGACCTAGAAGTGTGGGGAAGACTAAAACTGTCATTTTGGGGAAGGATTAACACAATTAAGATGAATGTGCTACCAAGGTTGTTGTTTCTATTTCAGACCATTCCAATAATTAAGGGGAATGGAGTCTTTAAGGAGTGGCAAAGGGTGCTCTCAAGATATATTTGGCAGGGCAAAAAACCGAGAATTCAATTTAAATTGTTAACAGATATAAGAGAAAGAGGAGGTTTTGCCCTGCCAGATTTGAAATTATACTATGAGGCATCATGTCTTTGCTGGCTGAAAGACTGGGTCAAGTTAGAGAACAATGAATTGCTAGATCTGGAGGGTTTCGACAACAGGTTCGGTTGGCACACCTACTTGTGGCACGGAAAAAGGAAAGTACATAAGGGATTCGAAAACCACATCTTTCGAGGTCCACTAATTGAAATATGGGAAAGGTACAAAAACCTGTTGGAGCCTAAAGTTCCACACTGGTTATCACCTCTTGAAGTGTTAAGTGTGAAAAAGATTAATATGAGAAGTAACTGGGTAACATACAGCCAATTATTAATTAAAGAAGGTGGGAAATGGAGATTGAAACCTTATGGGCAGGTTAAAGAACTAGTATTTGATTGGCTACAGTATTTCCAAATAAATGCAATGTTTAAAAAAGACAGCAAAGAAAGAGGATATGTGGATAAAGACTCTAAATTTCAGACGGAAATTATAGACAATGATGTGAAAACTTTATCTAAAATGTATAAGATGTTGTTAGATTGGAATTTAGTAGATGAGGAAGTCAAGTCCGTTATGATTCACTGGGCTAGAGATGTGGGCCATAGTATACAATTTGAAGATTGGGAAAAACTGTGGAAAGATGGATTAAACTTTACAGCATGTACGACAATAAAAGAAAATGTCATGAAGATGTTTTATAGGTGGTATATAACACCTATAAAATTATCGAAAATGTACAAGGTTTGTAATAAGTGCTGGAAATGCAAAGACAAGGAAGGCTCCTTTTACCACATGTGGTGGGAGTGTAGAAAAGTGAAAGAATTCTGGGAAAAAATATATATTGAACTCAAGAAGATCCTAAAATATACGTTTTTAAAGAAACCAGAAATCTTCCTATTGGGGATACTAGGGAACGAGATACAAAAGAAGGATTGTAAATTTGTGTACTACGCGGTTACAGCAGCAAGGGTAACGCTAGCCCAGAAGTGGAAACAGCAGGAAATACCAACGGTGGATGAGTGGAGAGCAAAATTATTAGACTACGCGGAGTTGGATAAATTGACAGGAAAGATTAGATATTTAAGAGACCAAAAGTTCATTAAGGATTGGGGAAAATATGTAGATTACCTGGAATATATAAGTGAGGGACAAACAACGTTAAGGGGATTTAAAGAAGCATTGTGAAAGACGAAGAGTTATTGACTAAAGGGATTGACCTCCTGCCGGGAGCGACGCTGCTGACTGGGAAACTGTATTCCATGTCTGAAGACGAACTGCAAGAACTCAAGGAGTTCATAGATCACAACTTGAAGCGGGGGTTCATCCAAGAATCTAAAGCAGTGGGGGGCAGTCCCGTGTTTTTCGTGAAGAAGAAGGACACGCCCCAACACAGGCTCATAGTTGATTATAGGATCATAAATTCCAAAACAAAGCCCGCAGCATTCCCCATGCCCAAGATCGACGACCTGCTCGCGACGGTGAGGAAGGGACGGATCTTCACCAAGGTGGATCTACGAGGGGCGTACAACCTTATACGCATGCGGGAGGGCGATGAGTGGAAGACAGCTATGTTTACAGCTTTAGGCACCTATGAATATCGCGTAATGCCTTTTGGTCTGCAAAATGGCTCCCATACCTTTCAAGCTTTCATGCATCACGTGTTAGCGGGACTCCTCTACAAGAAGTGCGTCTGCTTCCTGGACGACATCCTGATCTTCTCGGAATCGCAGGAGGCTCACGAGAGGGACGTCAAGGAGGTCCTGCAGAGGCTACGGGAGCACAGGCTGTACGCCAAATTAGAGAAGTGCCAGTTCGACATGACGGAGGTGGATTTCCTGGGCTACAAGCTGTCCGACAAGGGACTCGCCATGGACAGCACCAAGGTCCGCGCGGTGTTGGACTGGAAGAGCCCGCGCAATCGGAAGGAGGTCCAGAAGTTCGTCGGCTTCGCCAACTTTTATCGCAAGTTCATCAAAGGGTTCGCGAAGGAGACGGCGGCCATCACGGACACCCTCAGCTCCAAGAAGAAGAAGTTCACCTGGACGGACCAGGCGGAGCAGTCCTTTCGGAGACTCAAGCGTTTCTTCGCGTCCAAAGAACAGCTGCTACATGTAAACCCCAGCAGACCAATGAGGGTTGAGACGGACGCCTCGGACAGAGCGGTGGGGGCCGTCCTGTTGCAGCAAGATCCGCAAGGGGAATGGAGGCCGTGCGCATTCTACTCCAGGAAACTCAGCAAGGCGGAACAGAACTACACCATCTGGGACAGGGAGTTGCTGGCCATTCATGCAGCTTTCAAGGCGTGGCGGCACTTCCTCGTCGGAGCCAGACACACAGTGCAAGTCCGCACGGACCATAAGAACCTGGAGTACTGGCGCACGGCGCGGTTCCTGAACCAGAGACACATTTGCTGGGCGGAGTTCTTTGCGGATTTCGATTTCCGGATAGAATACATCCCGGGAGACAACAACGACATGGCGGATGCACTATCCAGGAAGCCGCAGTATCTCGAGGAAGCGGCGCCGGTGGCGGCCAAGCACATTTTCGCACCGAAAGCGTGGGCGTGCGCTTCAGCTGCCGTGGACCTGGACGCGGTGTGTCGAGCGCTGCAGACGGATTCGTTCGCACAATCCAAGATGGAGGAGGTGCGAAAAGGCACAGCGAAGGACGACGAGTTCCAGATACGAGACGGACTGCTCATCCACAGAGGGGCTCTCTACGTGCCCGGAGACGACCTCCGCGCGAAAGTCTTGCAGCAGCTACACGACGCGCCCAGCGCTGGGCACTTCGGCAAGGACAAGACGGCGGAATTAGTAACCAGAGACTTTTGGTGGCCCAAGGTGAGGGGAGAAGTCGCCAGGTGTGACACCTGCCAAAGGGCCAAACCAGTACACAGGAAGCCGGCGGGTCTACTAGAACCCCTACAGCTGCCGCTCGAACCGTGGGAGAAAGTGGCCCTGGACTTTGTCACAGATCTGCCCAGCTCGCGAGGCAAAACAGCGGTGCTCGTGGTCGTAGACATGTTCACCAAGATGGCGCACTTTATTCCGTGCGCGAAGGTGGCCACAGCGGAACAGACCGCCAAGCTGTTCATAGACCACGTGTTCAAAGCTCACGGCTTGCCGCGGTCCATCCTGTCCGACCGGGGTCGCCAATTAGTCTCGAGCTTCTGGCAGAAGCTGCTGGGCATCCTGAACGTCAAGATCAACTTAGCGTCGGCACGACACCCGCAGACCAACGGACAAGCGGAGAGGGTCAACGCCATCATGCAGCAGTACCTGCGATGCTACGCCAATCAACAGCCCTCGACCTGGGTGGACTACCTACCGCTGGCCGAGTTTGCTTACAACAACACGAAGCACGGGTCTACAGGAGTGACACCGTTCTTCGCCAATAATGGGCGGCATCCCAGAACTTTCCCGGGGTTAGAGACGAAGGGGGAGGGGGAGCCAAGGGGAGCAGAGCACTTAGCAGCAGAGTTACAGGAGGTCCACGAGCAACTCCGAAGGCAATTGGAACTGGCGAAACACGCCTACAAAATGCAGGCAGACAAGCACAGGAGGGTCGGGGAGGACATCCAGGTGGGGGACTGGGTCTGGTTAGCAGCCCAGGCAGTGCCGGCCAGGACGCTAGCTAAGAGGAAGCTCAAGCACAAGCAGCTGGGACCTTACCAGGTCGCGGCGCAAATCAATCCAGTGGCCTTCCGGTTGACACTCCCGGAGGGCTCCAGAATGCACCCAGTCTTTCATAGGTCAGTGCTCACACCCTACAGGGAACCCCAGGAGGTCAATCTTGCAGTCGTAAGGCCTGTGGGGAGGCAGGTTATCCGCTTCCCTCTCGCAGAAGACCTCCAAAAACTCCTTGTACTTGTTGGGTACCGCTTGCACCATGCCTAGGTGTAACTGCGGTTCATCCTCTTGCCCCCCCTCCTCCTGGAGGGGCTGTATGCAGTGTTCTGCGCAGTAGGAGGAGCAGAAGGTCAATTGCCGCTGGTACCATGCTAATGCCGGGCTGTGCCTATCCAGCCAACTCATACCCAACACTATGGGCGTGTCTGACAGGTGGGTGACGTTGAAGCTGATGACTTCGCGGTGGTTTCCAATTTGCATCACCATCGGTGGTGTTTGCTGTACCACCTCTCCTCCCAGTAGCTTCCTGCCATCGACCGTGACGACGTTTAGGGGCATCGTGGCTGGCATGAGTGCTATGCGATGTTGCTTGATAAAGTCCACTCCTATAAAGTCTGCGTTGCTCCCAGAGTCAATGGTTATTGGTACTTGCATGGTGTGCCCATTGGGCAACTGGAGCGATGCGGTGAGTTGCACCACTGGTTTGGGTGGGAGGGGGTCTGTGGGCTGTAAAATCTCTGGGGACTGCTTCACTGACTTGCCTGGTTGGGCCCCAGTGGCTCTGTTTCCAACCAGGCTTCTTCTTCCCCCTGCGGCTGTTTCGGCTGCTGACCTGTTCCCTTTACTGTTGCTGAGGCTGCAGTGTGCTTCTGGAGCCTCTGGGGACACTCTTTGGCCATGTGCTGAGCACTGTCGCAGATGTAGCACTTCCTGGTCCCTCTAGGAGCCTTCGCCTTGACTGCTCCCGGTGTTTGGGCTCTGCTGGCAGTCTGAGCCCTGGCACCACCAATCTCCATCGGCTCTTCTCCCCTTCCCAAAGGAGGCATGGACAGCGCCCGCCCCGCCTCTCTGGGAAAGAAAGGGGTTGTCCTGGCTGGGGTGCTTGCCTTACGTCCTTCCTCCCTGCTCCAAGGGCGTCCTTCCAGGCGCACACCAATCGCCAACACTCTTTGGGCAACTTCTTGGGTACTTTGCGGTCGTTCCCCCCTTGCCAGCTCATCTTTCACCTCTCCACTTAGCCCCTCCCAGAACAGGTCTCTGACAGCAATAGAGTCCTTCTCCCAGCCCAGCACGTTCAGTAAGGCAAAAAAGCGTGAGTGATATTGCCTCACCGTCGCTTTCCCTTGCTGTAGTCCATGCATTTCCCTCCGAGCAACATCTACATCTACCGTAGATTTAAAGCAAGCGTCCATAGCTTTGATAAATGCATCGGAATCTTTGAGGGCGGGGTCTTCTTCGCGCCACAGATTCTGCAGCCACGCTTTTGCTTCCCCATGCAAATGAATGATTATGAAGCCCACTTTCTCTTCCTCATCTCTAAAGTCCTTCCGAAGCAAATTGAGCGCGTAAACCACGTCAGCTCTGAAGTTAGGGTATTGCTGCAGGTTCCCATCGAAGTGGGCTACTAGGCTGCCCCCCCTCTTCCCGAGGCCAACTCCCTCCGGTTTGGGTCCTGGCAGCCCCTCTTTCCCCCAACGGTCCCACCTGGCCTGCAGATCCCGGCAGAGCGCTACTGCTTCTTCTTCTCTTTTCCTGGATGCTGCTACTTCTGCGTAAAGCGTCGTGACTGCTTCTTGCAGTTCTTTCACCTGGCTCTCTGTAGCCATCTTTGCCTATCTTCGTGAGCTCGCAAAACACCAAGTCTTGCCCCTCGCTGCACCAACTCACGCTGCGAGGTTTTTATGGTCAGACGGAGCATACTGTCAGAGCTACCCTAGGTCCCAGCTCACAAAGGACCAACGCTGCTTCGTTGTTAAGTATAAAAGTCTTTATTGAAGTTCAGATTCACTTCCAGAGCCGCAGCGCGCAGCTCCACGTCTCAAGTGTCAGACCACTGATGCTCCGTCTGAGTCTCCTCCCCCTTGACACCAATTTAAGATTCTAGCCTTGCTCCACCTTCTCCGCTGCTCCTTCCTCCTCTGGGTCCGCCTGCCCGCCGGGGTTCCGCCCTTTCTAGCCTCTTCTCCCGCTGATTCCCCTGAGCCTTCTCCCTCCCTCCGGCGGGCTTTAGGAGCTGGTTCCCTATCCGGGTCTCCTGCTGTTCCGCGCGCCTGCACATTTGAACTTGGCGCGCGCGCCCAGCCAGCAGCTTTCCTCCTGACCGTTCCACTGCTGCTGTCACTGCTTCCCCCTTCGGGGGGGCTAGCTGCAACTGACCTCCCCTCCGTTGGAGGCGTGGTCAGCCCTGACTCCCTCTCTGGAGGAGGCACTGCCCCTGACACATGTGACTCTTCCCCCCCACTACGCTCTGGTGGGGAAACTGGTCCCGATCCTCCACTGCTGCTTTGGGGTTCCCCCCTGGCTCCTTGTTTCTGGTGCGTCCCCCCTGGGACCCCCCTTGCCCTGACCATCGGCGCCCCCTTCTGGGAATCTTCTGATTCGCTGGAGAAGCTCATGGAATCTCTCGGGCCACTGTCATACTCCCCTACGCTGCCCTCGGATTCTTCCCCTTCGCTCTCCCAATCCTGTCTCCCCAGTGCACCTGCTCCTGATTCCCTGACAAGCGGTCTGACTCTGGAAGTGAAACTGAACTTCAATAAAGACTTTTATACTTAACAACGAAGCAGCGTTGGTCCTTTGTGAGCTGGGACCTAGGGTAGCTCTGACAGTCCTCTTTCTATTGAGATGGAACCAAAACACCTATGCTTGATTTGGGCTGAAAACAAAGATTTCACTCTGCTATTTTTTGTTGAATGTACATTCCAAACCCCAAAACTCCAATTTTAAATATGCCCAATCAGAGCTTTATCATATTCTTTATATTTAGTTGGAACGCAAAAGACCTTTTTGCTTTGGTTGGGGATGATTCTGGTGCACACCCAAAACACACCATGCGAATTGAGATAAGCCCAATCAAAGCTTATTCGTCTTCTTTCTACGCATATGGAAGCGATAAGAAGGTGTTTTGTTATTTTGGACTGATTACATACACTTTGCGATTTCAGGGTCAATGCGCATTTAGACCAAAGAACACGACTTGAAATACGCGACATCCAAGGTCCTTCTTTCTATGTAGATGTAACCCAGAACAACCTGTTTTGCTTCGTTTAAGCTTATTACACCCCTTTGCTCTTTGTGGGTGAATAAACAGCGAAAGAACAACCCAAGCTTATTCGTCCTCTTTCTATTGAGATGGAACTAAAACACCTATGCTTGATTTGGGCTGAAAACAAACATTTCACTCTGCTATTTTTTGTTGAATATGCATTCCAACCCCAAAAACTCCAAATTTAAAGAAGCCCAATCAGAGCGTTTATATCTTCTTATTATGTAGTTGGAACCCAAACACCTTTTTGCTTTGGTTGGGGATGATTCTGGTGCACACCCAAAACACACCATGCAAATTGAAATAAGCCCAATCAAAGCTTATTCGTCTTCTTTCTACGCATATGGAAGCGATAAGAAGGTGTTTTGTTATTTTGGACTCATTACATACAGTTTGCGATTTTTGGGTCAATGTGCATTAACACCATAGAACACGAAATAAGAGAAATCCATGATTTTTCTTTCAATGTAGATGGAACCCAGAACAACCTGTTTTGCTTCGTTTAGGCTTATTACACTTCCCTTTGCTATTTGTGCATGAATGAACACCGAAAGAACAACCCAAGCTTACTCGTCCTCTTTCTATTGAGGGAACTAAAACACCTATGCTTGATTTGGGCTGAAAACAAACATTTCACTCTGCTATTTTTTGTTGAATGTGCATTCCAACCCTGTCAGAGCTACCCTAGGTCCCAGCTCACAAAGGACCCACGCTGCTTCGTTGTTAAGTATAAAAGTCTTTATTGAAGTTCAGTTTCACTTCCAGAGCCGCAGCGCGCAGCCCCACGTCTAAAGTGTCAGACCGCTGATGCTCCGTCTGAGTCTCCTCCCCCTTGACACCAATTTAAGTTTCTAGCCTTGCTCCACCTTCTCCGCTGCTCCTTCCTCCTCTGGGTCCGCCTGCCCGCTGGGGTTCCGCCCTTTCTAGCCTCTTCTCCCGCTGATTCCCCTGAGCCTTCTCCCTCCCTCCGGCGGGCTTTAGGAGCTGGTTCCCTATCCGGGTCTCCTGCTGTTCCGCGCGCCTGCACATTTGAACTTGGCGCGCGCGCCCAGCCAGCAGATTTCCTCCTGACCGTTCCACTGCTGCTGTCACTGCTTCCCCCTTCGGGGGGACGAGCTGCAACTGACCTCACCTCCGTTGGAGGCGTGGTCAGCCCTGACTCCCTCTCTGGAGGAGACACTGCCCCTGACACATGTGACTCTTCCCCCCCACTACGCTCTGGTGGGGAAACTGGTCCCGATCCTCCACTGCTGCTTTGGGGTTCCCCCCTGGCTCCTTGTTTCTGGTGCGTCCCCCCTGGGACCCCCCTTGCCCTGACCATCGGCGCCCCCTTCTGGGAATCTTCTGATTCGCTGGAGAAGCTCATGGAATCTCTCGGGCCACTGTCATACTCCCCTACGCTGCCCTCGGATTCTTCCCCTTCGCTCTCCCAATCCTCTCTCCCCAGTGCTCCTGCTCCTGATTCCCTGACAAACCCCAAAAAAACCAATTTGAAATAAGCCCAATCAGAGCTTTATCATCTTCTTTATATTTAGTTGGAACGCAAAACACCTTTTTTGCTTTGGTTGGGGATGATTCTGGTGCACACCCAAAACACACCATGCGAATTGAAATAAGCCCAATCAAAGCTTATTCGTCTTCTTTCTACGCATATGGAAGCGATAAGAAGGTGTTTTGTTATTTTGGACTCATTACATACACTTTGCGATTTCAGGGTCAATGCGCATTTAGACCAAAGAACACGACTAGAAATATGCGACATCCAAGGACCTTCTTTCTATGTAGATGGAACCCAAAACAACCTGTTTTCCTTTGTTTAAACTTATTACACTTCCCTTTGCTCTTTGTGGGTGAATAAACACCGTAAGAACAACCCAAGCTTATTCGGCCTCATTCTATTGAGATGGAACCAAAACACCTATGCTTGATTTGGGCTGAAAACAAAGTTTTCCCACCCTGGAAGAGTGGCAGATGAAGGTGATGGACTATATGGAATTGGCAGAAATGACTGGCAGAATCCGAGACCTGGGAGAAGAGTTGGTGGAAGAAGACTGGAAGAAATTTAAAGACTGTCTTCAGAAATACTATAAAATTAATGAATGCTAAAACTGTGCTTGGATTGGTTATAAGTGGTAATTAGTGACAAAAGTTAATAAGATCATGCAAAAAAAGGCCTTGATGATTGGTTGAAAATATTGATATAGAATGTGTTATGGTATAAAGTTTAAATATTTGAAAAAGGGTAAGAATTTGCTGAACTAAATATCTAAACGGGAATACAAAAGGGGGGAGGCGTGAGGAGGTCAAGAACATAAGCATATGAATTTGAGGTCATTGGGAATAATGGATTTGTTTTTATCTTTTGTTTTTTGTTTAAATTTAATTTTTCTTAATTAGTTGTGATTTTTTTTCTTGCATCTCTGTGTATTTCTTTTTTCTGTAACTTATGGTTTTTTTTATTTTAAGAATCTTTACTTTTCTTTTCTGTAAAACTTTAATAAAAATTTATTTAAAAAAAAACAAAAAAACAAAGTTTTCCCTCTGCGATGTTTGCGTGAATATGCATTCTAACCCCAAAAACACCAATTTGAAATAAGCCCAATCAGAGCTTTATCATCGTCTTTATATTTAGTTGGAACGCAAAACACCTTTTTGCTTTGGTTGGGGATGATTCTGGTGCACACCCAAAACACACCATGCGAATTGAAATAAGCCCAATCAAAGCTTATTCATCTTCTTTCTACGCATATGGAAGCGATAAGAAGGTGTTTTGTTATTTTGGAATTACATACACTTTGCGATTTCAGGGTCAATGCGCATTTAGACCAAAGAACACGAAATACGCGACATCCAAGGTCCTTCTTTCTATGTAGATGGAAACAACCTATTTTGCTTCGTTTAAGCTTATTACACTTCCCTTTGCTCTTTGTGGGTGAATAAACACCGAAAGAACAACCCAAGCTTATTCGTCCTCTTTCTATTGAGATGGAACGAAAACACCTATGCTTGATTTGGGCTGAAAACAAAGATTTCACTCTGCTATTTTTTGTTGAATGTGCATTCCAAACCCCAAAACTCCAATTTTAAATAAGCCCAATCAGAGCGTTATTATCTTCTTATTATGTAGTTGGAACCCAAACACCTTATTGCTTTGGTTGGGTATCATTCACACCATGCGAATTGAAATAAGCCCAATCAAAGCTTATTCATCTTCATTCTACGCAAATGGAAGCGATAAGAAGGTGTTTTGTTATTTTGGACTCATTACATACACTTTGCGATTATCATCTTCTTTATTGGAACGCAAAACACCTTTTTGCTTTGGTTGGGGATGATTCTGGTGCACACCCAAAACACACCATGCGAAGTGAAATAAGCCCAATCAAAGCTTATTCGTCTTCTTCCTACGCACATGGAAGCGATAAGAAGGTGTTTTGTTATTCTGGACTCATTACATACACTGCGATTTTTGGGTCAATGTGCATTAACACCATAGACACGAAATAAGAGAAATCCAAGATTTTTATTTCAATGTAGATGTAACCCAGAACAACCTGTTTTGCTTCGTTTAAGCTTATTACACTTCCCTTTGCTATTTGTGGGTGAATAAACACCGAAAGAACAACCCAAGCTTATTCGTCCTCTTTCTATTGAGATGGAACGAAAACACCTATGCTTGATTTGTGCTGAAAACAAAGATTTCACTCTGCTATTTTTTGTTCAATGTGCATTCCAAACCCCAAAACTCCAATTTTAAATAAGCCCAATCAGAGCCTTATCATCTTCTTAATATTTAGTTGGAACGCAAAACACCTTTTTGCTTTGGTTGGGGATGATTCTGGTGCACATCCAAAAGACACCATGCGAATTGAGATAAGCCCAATCAAAGCTTATTCGTCTTCTTTCTACGCATATGGAAGCGATAGGAAGGTGTTTTGTTATTTTGGACTCATTACATACAGTTTGCAATTTCAGGGTCAATGTGCATTAACACCATAGAACACGAAATAAGAGAAATCCATGATTTTTCTTTCAATGTAGATGTAACCCAGAACAACCTGTTTTGCTTCGTTTAAGCTTATTACACCCCTTTGCTCTTTGTGGGTGAATAAACAGCGAAAGAACAACCCAAGCTTATTCGTCCTCTTTCTATTGAGATGGAACTAAAACACCTATGCTTGATTTGGGCTGAAAACAAACATTTCACTCTGCTATTTTTTGTTGAATGTCCATTCCAACCCCAAATCTCCAATTTTAAATAAGCCCAATCAGAGCGTTATTATCTTCTTATTATGTAGTTGGAACCCAAACACCTTATTGCTTTGGTTGGGTATCATTCACACCATGCGAATTGAAATAAGCCCAATCAAAGCTTATTCGTCTTCATTCTACGCAAATGGAAGCGATAAGAAGGTGTTTTGTTATTTTGGACTCATTACATACACTTTGCGATTTCAGGGTCAATGCGCATTTAGACCAAAGAACACGAAATACGCGACATCCAAGGTCCTTCTTTCTATGTAGATGGAATCCAAAACAACCTGTTTTGCATCGTTTAAGCTTATTACACTTCGCTTTGCTATTTGTGGGTGAATAAACACCGAAAGAACAACCCAAGCTTATTCGTCCTCTTTCTATTGAGATGGAACTAAAACACCTATGCTTGATTTGGGCTGAAAACAAAGATTTCACTCTGCTATTTTTTGTTGAATGTGCATTCCAAACCCCAAAACTCCAATTTTAAATAAGCTCAATCAGAGCTTTATCATCTTCTTTATATTTAGTTGGAACGCAAAACACCTTTTTGCTTTGGTTGGGGATGATTCTGGTGCACACCCAAAACACACCATGCGAATTGGAATAAGCCCAATCAAAGCTTATTCGTCTTCTTTCTACGCATATGGAAGCGATAGGAAGGTGTTTTGTTATATTGGACTCATTACATACACTTTGCGATTTTTGGGTCAATGTGCATTAACACCATAGAAAACGAAATACGAGAAATCCAATATTTTTCTTTCAATGTAGATGGAACCCAGAACAACCTGTTTTGCTTCGTTTAGGCTTATTACACTTCCCTTTGCTATTTGTGCGTGAATGAACCCCGAAGGAACAATCGAAGCTTATATGTCCTCTTTCTGTTGAGATGGAACGAAAACCTCTATGATTGATTTGGGCTGAAAGCTTATTCGTCTTCTTTCTACGCATATGGAAGTGATAAGAAGGTCATTTGTTATTTTGGACTCATTACATACTGTCAGGGAATCAGGAGCAGGAGCACTGGGGAGAGAGGAATTGGAGAGCGAAGGGGAAGAATCCGAGGGAAGCGTACTGGACTATGACAGTGGCCCGAGAGATTCCATGAGCTTCTCCAGCGAATCAGAAGATTTCCAGAAGGGGGCTCCGATGGTCAGGGCAAGAGGGGTCCCAGGGGGGACTCACCAGAAACAAGGAGCCAGAGGGGAACCCCAAAGCAGCAGTGGAGGATCGGGACCAGTTTCCCCACCAGAGCGTAGTGGGGGGGAAGAGTCACATGTGTCAGGGCCAGCGTCTCCTCCGGAGGGGAGGGAGAGTAAGTCAGGGCTGACCACGCCTCCATCGGAGAGTGGGGGAATGGAGGGGAGGTCAGTTGCAGCTAGCCCACCCGAAGGGGGAAGCAGTGACAGCAGCAGTGAAACGGTTAGGAGGAAAACTGCTGGCTGGGCGCGCGCGCCAAGTTCAAATGTACAGGCGCGCGGGACAGCAGGAGACCCGGATGGGGAACCAGCTCCTAAAGTCCGCCGGACAGAGGGAGAAGGCTCAGGGGAATCAGCGTCAGAAGAGGCTAGAAAGGGCGAGACCCCGGCGGGCAGGCGGACCCAGAGGAGGAAGGAGCAGCGGAAAAGGTGGAGCAAGGCCAGGGTCTTAAATTGGTGTACAGGGGGAGGAGATTCAGAAGGGTCATCAGCGGTCTGACAGTTGAGATGTGGGGCTGCGCGCTGCGGCTCTGGAAGTGAAACTGAACTTCAATAAAGACTTTTGTATTTAATTAGAAAGCAGCGTGGGTCCTTTGTGAGCTGGGACCTTGGGCAGCCCTGACAGTATGACCCTTCTCAATCAATCAGAATTAAACCTCGCAGCGTGAGTTGGTGCAGCGAGGGGCAAGACTTGGTGTTTTGCGAGCTCACGAAGATTGGCAAAGATGACTACAGAGGAGAAGGTGACAGAACTGCAAAAAGCAGTCACGACGCTTTACGCAGAAGTAGCAGCATCCAGGAAAAGAGAAGAAGAAGCAGTAGCGCTCTGCCAGGATCTGTGGACCAGGTGGGAACGTTGGGGCAAAGAGGGGCTGCCAGGATCCAAGCCGGAGGGAGTTGGCCTCGGGAAGAGGGGGGGCAGCATAGTAGCCCACTTCGACGGGAACCTGCAGCAATACCCTAACTTTAGAGCCGACATAGTTTACGCGCTCAATTTGCTTCGGAAAGACTTTAGAGATGAGGAAGAGAAAGTGGGATTCATAATTACTCATCTGCATGGGGAAGCTAAAGCGTGGCTGCGGAATTTGTGGCGCGAAAATGACCCCGCCCTCCAAGATTCCGATGCATTTATCAAAGCTATAGACGCTTGTCAGGGAATCAGGAGCAGGAGCACTGCGGAGAGAGGAATTGGAGAGCGAAGGGGAAGAATCCGAGGGAAGCGTAGGGGACTATGACAGTGGCCCGAGAGATTCCATGAGCTTCTCCAGCGAATCAGAAGATTCCCAGAAGGGGGCTCCGATGGTCAGGGCAAGGGGGGTCCCAGGGGGGACACACCAGAAACAAGGAGCCAGAGGGGAACCCCAAAGCAGCAGTGGACGATCGAGACCAGTTTCCCCACCAGAGCGTAGTGGGGGGGAAGAGTCACATGTGTCAGGGCCAGCATCTCCTCCGGAGGGGAGGGAGAGTAAGTCAGGGCTGACCACGCCTCCATCGGAGAATGGGGGAATGGAGGGGAGGTCAGTTGCAGCTAGCCCACCCGAAGGGGGAAGCAGTGACAGCAGCAGTGAAACGGTTAGGAGGAAAACGGCTGGCTGGGCGCGCACGCCAAGTTCAAATGTACAGGCGCGCGGGACAGCAGGAGACCCGGATGGGGAACCAGCTCCTAAAGCCCGCCGGACAGAGGGAGAAGGCTCAGGGGAATCAGCATCAGAGGAGGCTAGGAAGGGCGAGACCCCGGCGGGCAGGCGGACCCAGAGGAGGAAGGAGCAGCGGAAAAGGTGGAGCAAGGCTAGGGTCTTAAATTGGTGAACAGGGGGAGGAGATTCAGAAGGGTCATCAGCGGTCTGACAGTTGAGACGTGGGGCTGCGCGCTGCGGCTCTGGAAGTGAAACTGAACTTCAATAAAGACTTTTGTATTTAATTAGAAAGCAGCGTTGGTCCTTTGTGAGCTGGGACCTTGGGCAGCCTTGACAACGCTTGTTTTAAATCAACGGTAGATGTGGATGTGGCGCGGAGGGAGATGCATGGGCTGCAACAAGGGAAAGCCACGGTGAGACAATATCACTCACGCTTTTTTGCTTTGGTGAACGTGCTGGGTTGGGAAAAGGACTCCATTGCAGTCAGAGACCTGTTCTGGGAGGGGTTAAATGGGGCCGTTAAAGATGAGTTGGCAAGATGAGAAAGACCCAAAAGTACCCAAGAAGTTGCCCAAAGAGCGCTGGCGATTGGAGTGCGCCTGGAAGAACGCCCTTGGAGCAGGGAGGAAGGACGTAAGGCAAGCAAGCCAGCCAGGACAACCCCCTTCCTACCCAGAGAGACAGGGCGGGCGCTATCCACGCCTCCACTGGGGAGGGGGGAAGAGCCGATGGAGATAGGTGGTGCCAGGGCTCAGGCTGCCAGCAGAGCCCAAACACCGGGAGCAGTCAAGGCGAAAGCTCCTAGAGGGACCAGGAAGTGTTACATCTGCGACAGTGCACAGCACATGGCCAAAGAGTGTCCCCAGAGGCCCCAGAAGCACACTGCAGCCTCAGCAACAGTAAAGGGAACAGGTCAGCAGACAGAACAGCTGCAGGGGGAAGAAGAAGCCTGGTTGGAAACAGAGCCACTGGGGCCCAACCAGGCAAGTCAGTGAAGCAGTCCCCAGAGATATTACAGCCCACAGACCCCCTCCCACCCAAACGAGTGGTGCAACTCACCGCATCGCTCCAGCTGCCCAATGGGCTCACCCTGGAAGTACCAATTACCATTGACTCTGGGAGCAACGCATACTTTGTAGGAGTGGACTTCATCAAGCAACATTGCATAGCACTCCTGCCAGCCACGATGCCCCCAAACGTTGTCACGGTCGATGGCAGGAAGCTACTGGGAGGAAATGTGGTACAGCAAACACCGCCTATGGTGATGCAAATTGGAAACCACCGCGAAGTCATCAGATTCAACGTCACTCACCTGTCGGACACGCCCATAGTGTTGGGTATGAGTTGGCTGGATAGGCACAGCCCGGCATTAGCATGGTACCAGTGGCAATTGACCTTCTGCTCCTCCTACTGCGCAGAACACTGCATCCAGCCCCTCCAGGAGGAGGAGGGGCAAGAGGATGAACCGCAGTTACACCTAGGCATGGTGCAAGCGGTACCCAACAAGAACAAGGAGTTTTTGGAGGTCTTCTGCGAGAGGGAAGCGGATAAGCTGCCTCCCCACAGGCCTTACGACTGCAAGATTGACCTCCTGCCGGGGGCGACGCTGCCCACTGGAAAACTGTATTCCATGTCTGAGGACGAACTGCAAGAACTCAGGGAGTTCATAGAGCACAACTTGAAGCGGGGATTCATCCAAGAATCCAAAGCAGTGGGGGGCAGTCCCGTGTTTTTCGCGAAGAAGAAGGACACGCCCCAACGCAGACTCATAGTTGATTATAGGCTCATAAATTCCAGGACACAGCCCACAGCATTCCCCATGCCCAAGATCGACGACCTGCTCGCGACGGTGAGGAAGGGACGACTCTTCACCAAGTTGGATCTACGAGGGGCGTACAACCTTATACGCATGCGGGAGGGCGATGAGTGGAAGACGGCCATGTTTACACCTTTAGGCACCTATGAATATCGCGTAATGCCTTTTGGTCTGCAAAATGGCTCCCATACCTTCCAAGCTTTCATGCATCACGTGTTAGCGGGGCTCCTCTACAAGAAGTGCGTCTGCTTCCTAGACGACATCCTGGTCTTCTTGGAATCGCAGGAGGCTCACGAGAGGGACGTCAAGGAGGTCCTGCAAAGGCTACAGGAGCACAGACTTTACGCCAAACTAGAGAAGTGCCAGTTCGACATGACGGAGGTGCATTTCCTGGGCTACAAGCTGTCCGACAAGGGACTCGCCATGGACAGCGCCAAGGTCCGCGCGGTGTTGGACTGGAAGAGCCCGCGCAACCGGAAGGAGGTCCAGAAGTTCGTCGGCTTCGCCAACTTTTATCGCAAGTTCATCAAAGGCTTCGCGAAGGAGACGGCGGCCATCACGGACACCCTCAGCTCCAAGAAGAAGTTCATCTGGACGGACCAGGCGGAGCAGTCCTTTCGGAGACTCAAGCGTCTCTTCGTGTCCGAAGAACAGCTGCTACATGTAAACCCCAGCAGACCAATGAGGGTTGAGACGGACGCCTCGGACAGGGCGGTGGGGGCCGTCCTGTTGCAGCAAGATCCGCAAAGGGGACTGGAGGCCGTGCGTATTCTACTCCAGAAAACTCAGCAAGGTGGAACAGAACTACACCATCTGGGACAGGGAGTTGCTGGCCATTCATGCAGCTTTCAAGGCGTGGCGGCACTTCCTCGTCGGAGCCAGACACACAGTGCAAGTGCGCACGGACCATAAGAACCTGGAGTACCGGCGCACGGCACGGTTTCTGAACCAGAGACACATCCGCTGGGCGGAGTTTTTTGCAGATTTCGATTTCCGGATAGAATACATCCCAGGAGACAACAACGTCATGGCGGATGCGCTCTCCAGGAAACCGCAGTATCTCGAGGAAGCGGCACCGGTGGCGGCCAAGCACATTTTCGCACCGAAAGCGTGGGCGTGCACTTCAGCCGCCGTGGACCTGGACGCGGTGCGTCGAGCGCTGCAGACGGATTCGTTCGCACAATCCAAGATGGAGGAGGTGCGAAGAGGCACAGCGAAGGACGACGAGTTCCAGATACGAGACGGACTGCTCATCCGCAAAGGAGCTCTCTACGTACCCGGAGACGACCTCCGCGCGAAAGTCCTGCAGCAGTTACACGACGCGCCCAGCGCTGGGCACTTTGGCAAGGACAAGACGGCCGAATTGGTAACCAGAGACTTTTGGTGGCCCAAGGTGAGGGGAGAAGTCGCGGATTACGTCTCCAGGTGTGACACCTGCCAAAGGGCCAAGCCAGTACACAGGAAGCCGGCGGGTCTGCTAGAATCCCTACAGACGCCGTTCGAACCGTGGGAGAGAGTGGCCCTGGACTTTGTCACAGATCTGCCCAGCTCGCGAGGCAAGACAGCCGTACTCGTGGTCGTAGACATGTTCACCAAGATGGCGCACTTCATTCCTTGCGCGAAGGTGGCCACAGCGGAATTGACCGCCAAGCTGTTCATAGACCACGTGTTCAAAGCTCACGGCTTGCCGCGGTCCATCCTGTCCGACCGGGGTGGCCAATTCGTCTCGAGCTTATGGCAGAAGCTGCTGGGCATCCTGAACGTCAAGATCAACTTAGCGTCGGCACGACACCCGCAGACCAACGGACAAGCGGAGAGGGTCAACGCCATCATGCAGCAGTACCTGCGATGCTACGCCAATCAACAACCCTCGACCTGGGTGGACTACCTACCGCTGGCCGAGTTTGCCTACAACAACACGAAGCACGGGTCTACAGAAGTGACACCGCTAGTGACAAAAGTTAATAAGATTATGTAAAAAAATGTATTGATAAAAGGTTGAAAATATTGAGGTATAATATGTTATGACACAAAGTTAAGATATTTGAAAAAGGGTAAGAATTTGCTGAATTAAGTATGTAAATGGGAACACAAAAGGGGGGAGGTGTGAGGAGGTCAAGGATATAAGCATATGAATTTGAGGATATTGAGAAAAATGGATTTGTTTTATCTTTTTAATTTCTTTTTTTCTTAATTAGCTGTTTTTTGTGTATTTTGTGTGTTTTCTTTTTTGTATTGTCTATTTTTATCTGTGGTTTCTTTTTTATTCTGTAAATTTTTATTTTTTTCTTTTGTAAAACTCTAATAAAAATTTATTTTAAAAAAAAAAACAAATTTGTGCCCCCACGGCCCACACATGCTACACTTCTGGGTGGGGACAAAACCAGAGTTACTGTAGTTGGCTTAATCCATGGGCGTAGCCAGGATTTTTGTTAGTGGGGGCAGGCCTTTTGTTAGGGGGTCAGAACCTCAGTTAGCTATGTATTTTTATTTATTTTTATTTATTTGCCCCCCCCCCTTGGCCACATCCATGGCTCCATCTATCATAACATTTTGGAAATGCCCTGACCCACCCACCCTAACACTGATGTTGATTTTCTGAGATATCAGGCGCTCAAGCACAAGTCATACATAAAGAATCGCTGCTGTTTCTTTTTAATGTTTAGACTGTTTAGACTGGAAATTTGCCTCAGTTTTTTATTCTCTAAGGAAGGTTCTGTAAACTGCAGGATAATGTAGTAGCTCACAGCATGGCAGGATGATCCCAAGAAGCTCAGTTAGTTGGGGACATGGGCTTAGCCAGGGGGTGAAGCGGCCACCCCTAAATCAAGTAAATAAATAAAAATACAGAGAGTCTGATATTCCAGATGCAATCACACTTCTTCCTTAGAGCAGCCTCCTATTCATTTATTTCTTGTTGAAAGATAAAGAAGTGTTTTGCAGAAACTAGCAACAACAATCAAGACGACACATGTAGTTCATAGTAACTGTCTTTCAGGGCAGTTTGTCTAGTAACAAAAGCAAGTGTTGCTATGAACACTGACTAGTCACTAGAACAAAAAAAATTTTTTCCTTCCAGTAGCACCTTAAAGACCAACTAAGTTAGTTCTTGGTATGAGCTTTCGTGTGCATGCACACTTCTTCAGATACCTGCATGCACACGAAAGCTCATACCAAGAACTAACTTAGTTGGTCTTTAAGGTGCTACTGGAAGGAAAAAAATTTTTTTTTTTGTTTTGACTATGGCAGACCAACACGGCTACCTATCTGTAACTAGTCACTAGAATAATAAGATGAAAGCTGGAGGTGGGGTTCGGGGTGGGGTTAGTCTTTCTTTATACAAACATGTAAGTATGGATGCCAAGAAGAAGAAGAAGTAAGACAAGCGTTTCTGTGGGGGAGGGAGTTTATTGACTGCTCAGATATAAGACTCACAACATCATTTTATAACCAAAGAAAGTGCCTTTATGTGACCATTAAAACAAATCAACTGAAATTACGGTATATTCACAGAAAGCCTTTAGCAGAATCATTTCCTGTCCTCGGAATCCAGCTGGAAGTGTATTGCGAGCCGACTGCATAATCAAAAAGGCCAGTAAGTCACTGTGAGACAGAGGAAGCTGTGTTCCTTTTCAAATCTGTCTGTCAACAGTCACACACACCAAGCAAAAGCCACCCATAACAGACGTTTTCCTTGATAAATGGGAGAACTGTCTGATAATCAACAACCATATAATTTTATCCAGTAGTATTAGTTTGATCTGACGGAAACTGCACATTTCCCGAGAAGCACTGAAAGAATGCTTCATTTAACTACAAACCCCCAAATCTGGGATCCCATCAAAACTGATGTTTGGCAAAAGTTTTGCAGCAAAACCCCCACATTTTGTAACACCCCATAAACAGAGTAATTGATACATCAAACCGGGGTTCATAATTAATATCCAAAACCCAACATTGTCCGATTCACTCCAAACTGGTGCCAAAGTCTGGCAAAAGTTTTGTAGCATTTGCCAGACATTGTAGCATTTTTGTAGCATTTTGCCCGACAAACCAAGTAACTGACAGGGGTCATAAGGTCACCCCAAAACCCAACATCGTCTGATTCACTCCAAATCAAGGCCAAAGTCTGGCAAAATGTTTGCAGTAAAAACCGCATGTTTTGCAGCGCCCCCCAAACCGAGTGGTTCCTAGCACATCAGGAGGAAGAGTCAAGACAACCAAAAGTGGATAAATAGGTTGTATTTATTAAATATAACAACTTGAGGATCGGCAAAACTAGTCAGATTCGACCAATGTAACCAAATCAAATTAAGTCTGGGCAGGTGTGCTTGTTCACCTCCACCCACAAACACACAAGTGCTCAAACAGAGCTCTTTGCAGATCCTTAAGAATCATGTCAGAACCCAAATCAGAAAGATGCATACCACCAGGTCTATACAACTGTGGGGCACAGAACATAATTCTGCCATGAGGGATATAAGCAGCCACATTTTCAAACACAAACGTCGTTGTAGAATGATTAGCTTTATGTCTTGCCCATCCACCTTCTTAGGAAGGCTGCCCCCACTCCATAAGCACCTCTACAACATTCCAAACCAAACTATGATAAGCTCAGGGATGAGGAAGCACAGCTGATGGAGATATTTAGTGATCTCAACTGAATTTACCTCACCAGATTGTTATCCCCAAGATGGATGACCAGAATATCAGGGTTAGGGTTAGGGCAGGGGATACGTAGGTGGATGTTCAGGGTTAGGGTTAGTGCGTGGGGTTTTTTTCATGCTTTTTAAGCTTCTAATGATATTGCTCCATTTTTATGAGACTGCATAATTCCAAAAAGTAAGCAAACTACCTGAAACGTAGCAAAACTAAGAGAAATGGGAAAACCAAAAGTGAGATACCAGAAACCCAACAAGGAAGGAATTCATGAAAAAGGAAAATTGCCAGACAGAGACTTCAATCAAATCATTACCAAATTCACCAGAATCCCAAAACCAATTGAAAAGAAGCAGAAATGTGAGAAGCAGAAGAAATACCACCAGAAACCCCCAACAAGAGGGGAAAAGTAAATTTCGCAGAAACCCCAGTTTCTGCCAGTTAAACCTTAGTTTTGCATGGTGTGGGGGTGATTTCGCTTTTCCCTGAGATGTTTACTGCGTGGGTTTCTTGTGGTTCTATTCAATTGGTTTTCTCATCTTTGGTGGATGTGGTTTGTTTCTGTTGTTTCTGGTTCATTTTTGGGATTATGTTGAATTTGTTTCTTTTGGGGTGGTTTTCGTTTCATGGATTCTTTTATATAAATTACGATTGTGAAATATACTCAGAGTCTTGTATGTATTTCATGCTCTTTATTGCCCCCCCCCAACCTCAGGCTTTTATATACATTATTTACAGAATGAGTCCCGTCTGACTGGCTAACTCTGCTTCCCTCTTGGAGCCTGATTGGCCTGCAGGAAAAGACCAATCAGTTGTTGCATTCTAGGATCCAAGGTTAGTACATAACAGATTGGGTGCTGGATTTATGGTGAGTTTGCTTCATTTCTAGGTTTTTTGGGTTTTGCACCTTTGAGAATATTAATTTGTATGAGATCTGATAAACCCAAGAAAAAAAGGAAAACCACCAGAAATGAAGCAAAACCACCAGAAATGTCTAATGACCATTCCAACAATGAAGTCAACCACTAAAAACACAAAAACCTACTGAAAAGAAGCAGAAGAACCATGTGAAAGCAACATCAATGGAAACTGACAAAGAAGCCAACCAATCCCAAACAAAGCAGATTCACCAGAAACCCCCAAAGCATTCAAAAGTATTACCACCAGAATGCAAAAACAAGAAAACTTCTCAAAAGAAGCAATAAAGCAAAAGTCCAAAAAACATTCACCAGAAACCCAAGACTAAGTGAAAACTAGTATGCTATGTTGGTTAATTTCTGTTGCTTGAAGTGCTTTTGGACTCCCATAAATTGCATGCTTGTTGAGTTTCTGGTTTTGCTTTTTAAAAACTGGTTTCCAGTTTCTTGTGGCATTGCTTTGTAATTGGTGGCTTTACTGCTTCTTTTTTGTTTTCTGCTGATTTGTTTAATTTGGGGTGGTTTTGCTTGTTTTTTGCATTTAATTGTTTTGCTTCTTTGACTTTGAATGGTTCTGCGGTTTGGGGTGAGATTGTTTCTTTTCCATTGATTTGGCTTGGTTTTCATGTCTCCTGGTTTTGCCTCATTTTGGGAATATTTCTTGGTTTTTGTGCTTCTGGTGGTATTTCTTCAATTTTATGACATAACCAAACCAAAACACCAGAAACACAGAAACAAATCATAAAGAAGCAGAGCTACCAGAAATCCAAAGCAAATTAATCAGAAATCCAAACAACCTATGAAGATGATGCAATACCAAAAGAAACACAAAAGCCAATTAAAAAACTGCTAAATGAACCAACACCACAAGAAACAAAGAAAGTCTCATGACCTACGAAATGAAGCAATAACACAAAACACCACAAAAAGAAGCAAAGTGTTTAGGATTAGGTTTGGGTAAAGGTTAGAGTTACAGTGAGAGTTGGGTTTGAGTTGGATTAGGATTAGGAGTTAGAGTTAGAGTTGGGGTTGAGTTACGGTAAGAGAAGAACAGCAGCAGGAGAAATATAATTTTATTACTTAGGGTTAGGGTTAAATTAGGCTTAGGTTTAGACTGAGGCTTAGGTTTGGGTTAAGGTTAGGGTTAGAGTGAGGATTAGATTTGAGTTAGGGTGAGCATTAGGGTTAAGGTTTGGTATTGGGTTGGATTTGAGTTAGGCTAAGAGAAGAACAGCAGCAGGAGCAATATAATTTTATTATTTATACTCCACCCAAGTCACTTGTGGCCGCTTTCAATAAAAGGTAAAAACATGAGCGCACTCTAAGTGAATGCTCATGAATGTAGAAACTCTTACTTCCCATAGAATTCCCAAAGAAGACCTGGGAATTGTAGCTCTGAGCTTCTTTGCAGAGGGTTGGACTAGATGACCCTTGGGTTCCCCTTCCATCTCTTCTAGGATGCTCCCTGTCTCACTCACTCACTCACTCACTCACACTCACTCCTCCTCTCCTTTTCATGGCAGTTTCACCTTTTTCTGCACTCCTAGCTCGGAAGGGCGGAAGAGGCTGTGCTGCCGCCATATTGGGCGAGGGCAGGGGTACCGGAAGAAGGTGTCACCGGAGGAGAGGCATGAGCACAGGAAGGGGAGGGAAACGGGCGGAAAAGGCTGTGCTGCCGCCATGTTGGGCGAGGGCAGGATTACCGGAAGGAGGTGCCGCGGGAGGAGAGGCATGAGCACAGGAAGGGGAGGGAAACGGGCGGAAGAGGCTGTGCTGCCGCCATGTTGGGCGAGGGCAGGATTACCGGAAGGAGGTGCCGCGGGAGGAGAGGCATGAGCACAGGAAGGGGAGGGAAACGGGCGGAAGAGGCTGTGCGACGTTGGGCCAGCAGAGGCGTGCCAAGCCAGGCTGGCCCTCTCTCTTTCTCCCACCCACTCTCTCTCGACCCCGCTCTCCCCAGGGGGCAGCCCTGCCCCCCGCCTCGTCCTCACCTGCCTTTCTCCCCCAGTGGCCTTCCTCTCGTGCCCCTTGGCGGTGGGATGGTGTGGGTGGGCCGCGGAAGTTTATATACAAGAATATACATACCTAGGTATAGGTGTCCGTTTGTAAATATATAAAAATAAAATGGATATATGTATATGTGTGTGTATATATGCAGTGCTTCTTTTCTAAAGAAAATGATTGGGGGTACTCTCATTTTGACTCAAGAAAATCACCATTTTATACTTCAAACCGGGAAAAATAAATAAATGGACGAAAGTACATTCACAAAATGTTTTAGGAGTATGCATTCCCCTGCTTCCCCCCCAGAAAAAAAGCACTGTATATGTTCTGCCAAGGGCAGGGTTATTTCTGGATTTGGAGCCAATAAGCACGCGAGTGGATGAAGAATAAGCAATGCTTTATTTGCATAAGGTTAACAGATAGCAGCAGGCATATAAAACACAAATTATAGCATACTAGAGAGGAGTCGCAAACAATCTCCCCTTCAGCTGCCTGGAGCTCCTGGTAGAGCAGCGAGAGAGACCCCTGGCCAACAGTCTCACAGCATATGGTACCTCCATTTGTGAAGAAGCTCACTGAGCCCCTTCAGCTTTTATAGACAACTTTGATTTCATTGATTGCACCTGGTTAGCAGGCATCACTCATGATCAGCCTGGGACACCGGGTGCAACTAATGCAGAGCAGCTGAGAGTCTCCAACCCAATTCACTGCAACTGGGTATCCTCCCGAGTAGCCAATCAGAACACAGGGGACCCAGAAAACTCCTGACACAGGTGTGTGAAAAACAAATTATACTATCATGTTTTAGCAAACCTTAAACCGCGGATGTAAAAGCGAAAGAGACATGTCATCTAACTCCTTGAATTTACAATGGTCTTCCGTGTTTCCACTACAGTATGTGTGTGTTACAGATAGGTAGCCGTGTTGGTCTGCCATAGTCAAAACAAAACAAAAAAAAATTCTTCCAGTAGCACCTTAAAGACCAATTAAGTTAGTTCTTGGTATGAGCTTTCGTGTGCATGTGTGAAGAAGTGTGCATGCATAAGCCCAAACAGAGCGTTACTATCATCTTTTTATGTAGATGGAAACCAAAACACCGTTTTGCTTTTGTTAGGAGTGATTCTGGTGCGCACCCAAAAAACACGATGCGAATTGAAATAAGCCGAGTCAATGCTTATTCGTCTTCTTTCTACGCATATGGAAGCGATTAGAAGGTGTTTTGTTATTTTGGTCTCGTTACATACACTTTGCTATTTTTGGGTCAATGTGCATTAACACCATAGAACACGAAATAAACGAAATCCAAGATTTTTCTTTCTATATAGATGGAACCAAAATCAACCTGTTTTCCTTTAAGCTTATTACACTTTGCTATGTGTGGGTGAACCAACACTGAAAGAACAATCCAAGCTTATATGTCTATCTTTTGCGATGGAACCAAAACACCTATCCTTGATTTAGGCTGAAAACAAACATTAAACATTTTTGGTTGAATGTGCATTCCAACTCCAAAAACATCAATTTAAAATAAGCCCAATCAGAGCGTAATTCTCATCGTTTTATGTAGATGGAAACCAAAACACCGTTTTGCTTCTGTTAGGAGTGATTCTGGTGCGCACCTAAAAAACACGATGCGAATTTAAATAAGCCCAATCAAAGCTTATTCGTCTTCTTTCTACGCATATGGAAGCGAAAAGACGTTGTTTTGTTATTTTGGTCTCGTTACATAAACTATGCGATTTCTGGTTCTATGTGCATTAACACCAAATAACACGACTTGAAATTAGCGCAATTCAAGGTCTGCTTTCTATGTAGATGGAACCCAAATCAACCTGTTTTGCCTTGTTTAAGCTTATTACACTTTGCTATGTGTGGGTGAACGAACACCGAAAGAACAATCCAAGCTTATATGTCCTCTTTCTATTGAGATGGAACCAAAACATCTTTGCTTGATTGGGGCTGAAAACAAACATTTCACTCTGCTACTTTTGGTTGAATGTGCATTCCAACCCCAAAACCACCAATTTTAAATAAGCCCAAGCAGAGCGTTATTATCATCTTTTTATGTAGATGGAAACCAAGACACCATTTTGCTTCTGTTAGGAGTGATTCTGGTGCGCCCCCCAAAAACACGATGCGAATTGAAATAAGCCGAATCAAAGCTTATTCGTCTTCTTTCTACGCATATGGAAGCAATTAGAAGGTGTTTTGTTATTTTAGTGTCGTGACATACACTTTGCGATTTTTGGGTCAACATGCATTAGCACCATAGAACACGAAATAAGCGAAATCCAATATTTTTCTTTCTATGTAGACGGAACCCAAATCAACCTGTTTTGCTTTGTTTAAGCTTATTACACTTTGCTATTTGTGGGTGAACCAACACCGAAAGAACAATCCAAGCTTATATGTCTCTACTGAGATGTAACCAAAACACCTATGCTAGATTTGGGCTGAAAACAAACATTAAACTGCTATTTTTGGTTGAATGTGCATTACAACTCGAAAAACACCAATTTTAAATAAGCCCAAACAGAGCGTTACTATCATCTTTTTATGTTGATGGAAACCCAAACACCGTTTTGCTTTTGTTAGGAGTGATTCTGGTGCGCACCCAAAAAACACGATGCGAATTGAAAGAAGCCCAATCAAAGCTTATTCGTCTTCTTTCTACGCATATGGAAGCGAAAAGACGTTTTGTTATTTTGGTCTCATTACATACACTATGCGATTTCTGGGTCTATGAGCATTAACACCATAGAACACGAAATTAGCGCAATTCAAGGTTCTTCTTTCTATGTAGATGGAACCCAAATCAACCTCTTTTGCTTTGTTTAAGCTTATTACACTTTGCTATATGTGGGTGAACGAACACCGAAAGAACAATCCAAGCTTATATGTCCGCTTTCTATTGAGATGGAACCAAAACACCTATGCTTGATTTGGGCTGAAAACAAACATTTCACTGCTACTTTTGGTTGAATGTGCATTCCAACCCCAAAGCCACGAATTTTAAATAAGCCCAAGCAGAGCGTTATTATCATCTTTTTATGTAGATGGAAGCCAAGACACTATTTCTGTTAGGAGTGATTCTGGTGCGCACCCAAAAAACACGATGCGAATTGAAAAGCACAATCAAAGCTTATTCGTCTTCTTTCTACGCATATGGAAGCGAAAAGACGTTGTTTTGTTATTTTGGTCTCATTGTAATACACTATGCTATTTCTGCGTCTATGAGCATTAACACCAAAGAAGACGACTTGAAATAAGCGTAATTCAGGATTCTTCTTTGTATGCAGAAGGAAACCAAATCAATCTGTTTTGCCTTGTTTAAGCCTATTACACTTCGCTTTGCTATTTGTGGGTGAATGAACACCGGAAGAACAACCCAAGCTTATATGTCCTCTTTCTATTGAGATGGAACCAAAACACCTATGCTTGATTTGGGCTGAAAACAAACATTTCACTCTGCTACTGTTGGTTGAATGTGCATTCCAACCCCAAAACCACCAATTTTAAATAAGGCCGAAGAGAGCGTTATTATCATCGTTTTATGTAGATGGAAACCAAAACACCATTTTGCTTCTGTTAGGAGTGATTCTGGTGCGCACCCAAAAAACACGATGCGAATTGAAATAAGCCGAATCAAAGCTTATTCGTCTTCTTTCTACGCATATGGAAGCGATTAGAAGGTGTTTTGTTATTTTGGTCTCGTTACATAGACTTTGCTATTTTGGGGTCAATGTGCATTAACACCATAGAACACGAAATTAGCGAAATCCAATATTTTTCTTTCTATGTAGATGGAACCCAAATCAACCCCTTTTGCTTTGTTTAAGCTTATTACACTTTGCTATGTGTGGGTGAATGAACACCGGAAGAACAACCCAAGCTTATATGTCCTCTTTCTATTGAGATGGAACCAAAACACCTATGCTTGATTTGGGCTGAAAACAAACATTTCACTCTGCTACTTTTGGTTGAATGTGCATTCCAACTCCAAAAACACCAATTTTAAATAAGCCCAATCAGAGCGTTTTTATCATCTTTTTATGTAGATGGAAACCAAAACACCGTTTTGCTTTTGTTAGGTGCGCACCCAAAAAACACGATGCGAATTGAAATAAGCCCAATCAATGCTTATTCGTCTTCTTTCTACGCATATGGAAGCGAAAAGACGTTGTTTTGTTATTTTGGTCTCGTTACATACACTTTGCTATTTTTGGGTCAATGTGCATTAACACCATAGAACACGAAATTAGCGAAATCCAATATTTTTCTTTCTATGTAGATGGAACCCAAATCAACCCCTTTTGCTTTGTTTAAGCTTATTACACTTTGCTATGTGTGGGTGAACGAACACCGAAAGAACAATCCAAGCTTATATGTCCTCTTTCTATTGAGATGGAACCAAAACACCTATGCTTCATTTGGGCTGAAAACAAACATTTCACTCTGCTACTTTTGGTTGGATGTGCATTCCAACCCCAAAAACACCAATTTTAAATAAGCCCAAACAGAGCATTATTATCATCTTTTTATGTAGATGGAAACCAAAACACCGTTTTGCTTCTGTTAGGAGTGATTCTGGTGCGCAACCAAAAAACACGATGCGAATTGAAATAAGCCCAATCAAAGCTTATTCGTCTTCTTTCTACGCATATTGAAGCGATTAGAAGGTGTTTTGTTATTTTGGTCTCATTACATACACTATGCGATTTTTGGGTCGATGTGCATTAACACCCTAGAACACGAAATTAGCGCAATTCAAGGTTCTTCTTTCTATGTAGATGGAACCCAAATCAACCTCTTTTGCTTTGTTTAAGCTTATTACACTTTGCTATGTGTGGGTGAATGAACACCGGAAGAACAACCCAAGCTTATATGTCCTCTTTCTATTGAGATGGAACCAAAACACCTATGCTTGATTTGGGCTGAAAACAAACATTTCACTGCTACTTTTGGTTGAATGTGCATTCCAACTCCAAAAACACCAATTTTAAATAAGCCCAAGCAGAGCGTTATCATCTTTTTATGTAGATGGAAACCAAAACACCATTTTGCTTCTGTTAGGAGTGATTCTGGTGCGCCCCCAAAAAACACGATGCGAATTGAAATAAGCCGAATCAAAGCTTATTCGTCTTCTTTCTACGCATATGGAAGCAATTAGAAGGTGTTTTGTTATTTTGGTGTCGTTACATACACTTTGCGATTTTTGGGTCAATATGCATTAGCACCATAGAACACGAAATAAGCGAAATCCAATATTTTTCTTTCTATGTAGACGGAACCCAAATCAACCTTGTTTGCTTTGTTTAAGCTTATTACACTTTGCTATTTGTGGGTGAACCAACACCGAAAGAACAATCCAAGCTTATATGTCTCTATTGAGATGTAACCAAAACACCTATGCTAGATTTGGGCTGAAAACAAACATTAAACTGCTATTTTTGGTTGAATGTGCATTACAACTCCAAAAACACCAATTTTTAATAAGCCCAATCAGAGCGTTACTATCATCTTTTTATGTAGATGGAAACCAAAACACCATTTTGCTTCTGTTAGGAGTGATTCTGGTGCGCACCCAAAAAACACGATGCGAATTGAAATAAGCCCAATCAAAGCTTATTCGTCTTCTTTCTACGCATATGGAAGCAATTAGAAGGTGTTTTGTTATTTTGGTTTCATTACATACACTATGCGATTTCTGCGTCTATGAGCATTAACACCATAGAACACGAAATTAGCGCAATTCAAGGTTCTTCTTTCTATGTAGATGGGACCCAAATCAACCTCTTTTGCTTTGTTTAAGCTTATTACACTTTGCTATGTGTGGGTAAACGAACACCGAAAGAACAATCCAAGCTTATATGTCCTCTTTCTTTTGAGATGGAACAAAAACTATGCTTGATTTGGGCTGAAAAGAAACATTTCACTCTGCTACTGTTGGTTGAATGTGCATTCCAACCCCAAAACCACCAATTTTAAATTAGGCCGAACAGAGCGTTATTATCATCGTTTTATGTAGATGGAAACCAAAACACCATTTTGCTTCTGTTAGGAGTGATTCTGGTGCGCACCCAAAAAACACGATGCGAATTGAAATAAGCCGAATCAAAGCTTATTCGTCTTCTTTCTACGCATATGGAAGCGATTAGAAGGTGTTTTGTTATTTTGGTCTCGTTACATACACTTTGCTATTTTTGGGTCAATGTGCATTAACACCATAGAACACGAAATTGGCGAAATCCAATATTTTTCTTTCTATGTAGATGGAACCCAAATCAACCAGTTTTCCTTTGTTTAAGCTTATTACACTTCGCTTTGCTCTTTGTGGGTGAACGAACACCGAAAGAACAATCCAATCTTATATGTCCTCTATCTTGAGATGGAACCAAAACACCTATGCTTGATTTGGGCTGAAAACAAACATTTCACTCTGCTACTTTTGGTTGAATGTGCATTCCAACCCGAAAACCACGAATTTTAAATAAGCCCAAACAGAGCGTTACTATCATCTTTTTAGATGTAGATGGAAACCAAAACACCGTTTTGCTTCTGTTAGGAGTGATTCTGGTGCGCACCCAAAAAACGATGCGAATTGAAAGAAGCCCAGTCAATGCTTATTCGTCTTCTTTCTACGCATATGGAAGAGAAAAGACGTTGTTTTGTTATTTTGCTCTCGTTACATACACTTTGCTATTTTTGGGTCAATGTGCATTAACACCATAGAACACGAAATTAGCGCAATTCAAGGTTCTTCTTTCTATGTAGATGGAACCCAAATCAACCCCTTTTGCTTTGTTTAAGCTTATTACACTTTGCTATGTGTGGGTGAACGAACACCGAAAGAACAATCCAAGCTTATATGTCCTCTTTCTATTGAGATGGAACCAAAACACCTATGCTTCATTTGGGCTGAAAACAAACATTTCACTCTGCTACTTTTGGTTGGAGGTGCATTCCAACCCCAAAAACACCAATTTTAAATAAGCCCAAACAGAGCGTTATTATCATCTTTTTATGTAGATGGAAACCAAAACACCGTTTTGCTTCTGTTAGGAGTGATTCTGGTGCGCACCCAAAAAACACGATGCGAATTGAAATAAGCCCAATCAAAGCTTATTCGTCTTCTTTCTACGCATATGGAAGCGATTAGAAGGTGTTTTGTTATTTTGGTCTCATTACATACACTATGCGATTTTTGGGTCGATGTGCATTAACACCATAGAACACGAAATTAGCGCAATTCAAGGTTCTTCTTTCTATGTAGATGGAACCCAAATCAACCTTTTGCTTTGTTTAAGCTTATTACACTTTGCTATGTGTGGGTGAATGAACACCGGAAGAACAACCCAAGCTTATATGTCCTCTTTCTATTGAGATGGAACCAAAACACCTATGCTTGATTTGGGCTGAAAACAAACATTTCACTCTGCTACTTTTGGTTGAATGTGCATTCCAACTCCAAAAACACCAATTTTAAATAAGCCCAATCAGAGCGTTTTTATCATCTTTTTATGTAGATGGAAACCAAAACACCGTTTTGCTTTTGTTAGGTGTGATTCTGGTGCGCACCCAAAAAACACGATGCGAATTGAAATAAGCCCAATCAATGCTTATTCGTCTTCTTTCTACACATATGGAAGCGAGGAGACCTTGTTTTGTTATTTTTGTCTCATTACATACACTATGCGTGTCAGAGCTACCCTAGGTCCCAGCTCACAAATGACCAACGCTGCTTCGTTGTTAAGTATAAAAGTCTTTATTGAAGTTCAGTTTCACTTCCAGAGCCGCAGCGCGCAGCTCTACGTCTCAACTGTCAGACCGCTGATGCTCCGTCTGAGTCTCCTCCCCCTTGACACCAATTTAAGATTCTAGCCTTGCTCCACCTTCTCCGCTGCTCCTTCCTCCTCTGGGTCCGCCTGCCCGCCGGGGTTCCGCCCTTTCTAGCCTCTTCTCCCGCTGATTCCCCTGAGCCTTCTCCCTCCCTCCGGCGGGCTTTAGGAGCTGGTTCCCCATCCGGGTCTCCTGCTGTTCCGCGCGCCTGCACATTTGAACTTGTCGCGCGCGCCCAGCCAGCAGCTTTCCTCCTGACCGTTCCACTGCTGCTGTCACTGCTTCCCCCTTCGGGGGGGCTAGCTGCAACTGACCTCCTCTCCGTTGGAGGCGTAGTCAGCCCTGACTCCCTCTCTGGAGGAGACACTGCCCCTGACACATGTGACTCTTCCCCCCCACTACGCTCTGGTGGGGAAACTGGTCCCGATCCTCCACTGCTGCTTTGGGGTTCCCTTCTGGCTCCTTGTTTCTGGTGCGTCCCCCCTGGGACCCCCCTTGCCCTGACCATCAGCGCCCTCTTCTGGGAATCTTCTGATTCGCTGGAGAAGCTCATGGAATCTCTCGGGCCACTGTCATACTCCCCTACGCTGCCCTCGGATTCTTCCCCTTCGCTCTCCAATTCCTCTCTCCCCAGTGCTCCTGCTCCTGATTCCCTGACATCCATCCCCCCTCGAAGCCCCCCCTTCCCCCCTCTCCCTCTTCGGGTGTGGGTTCCGGGTGCTCCAGTCCTGTGGGTGTGAGTGCGGGATACCATTCTTCCCCCCTGGTGTGTAGCCGGTCCACTGGATCCGGCCCAACCGCAACGGGCTCGTCGACGTCGATTTCCTCTGCTTCCATCTCTCTGCTGATGTGCTCGAATCCAGGATCCTCCCCCAACACGTCCATGTCTTCCCCTCCCCCGGGTACCTCTGGTGAGACTGCTTGCAAAGGTCCCCGCAGCAGCTCCCTGCGCCACCCCACCTCCGGTTAAGTGTCCCACCAATAGGAGCGGTCTGTGGCAAACCCCGAGAGAGACCCCTCCGAGGAGCTAGTGTCCGGCGTCGTCTCTTCAGCTGATGAAAAACCCTGGAACGTACTGGCTGACAGTGTGGGTGTGAAGAGCCAGTCGTCGAAATACTCTGCCGGCATAGGTCTGTGTGGGAAGAGTGCATGGAACTCGTCTTTAAGATAGTGCTCCTCCACGGCATAGCACGGTACCCACCTGTTGGCGCTGGCTGGGGTACCTTCCCTGGCGAGGAGGTATTCCACCCCCTCTTCCCCCCACCTCGAGTCCAAAATCTCCGTGACCTCGTTGAGCGGCGTCGCCCTCCGTGACCCCTCCCTCTTCGGAGATTCGTTAAGTGGGTCTGGCGCGTTCCCTGTCGCCTGAAACCTGTGGGGTTCCCTGTAGGGTGTGAGCACTGACCTATGAAAGACTGGGTGCATTCTGGAGCCCTCCGGGAGTGTCAACCGGAAGGCCACTGGATTGATTTGCGCCGCGACCTGGTAAGGTCCCAGCTGCTTGTGCTTGAGCTTCCTCTTAGCTAGCGTCCTGGCCGGCACTGCCTGGGCTGCTAACCAGACCCAGTCCCCCACCTGGATGTCCTCCCCGACCCTCCTGTGCTTGTCTGCCTGCATTTTGTAGGCGTGTTTCGCCAGTTCCAATTGCCTTCGGAGTTGCTCATGGACCTCCTGTAACTCTGATGCTAAGTGCTCTGCTCCCCTTGGCTCCCCCTCCCCCTTCGTCTCTAACCCCGGGAAAGTTCTGGGATGCCGCCCATTATTGGCGAAGAACGGTGTCACTCCTGTAGACCCGTGCTTCGTGTTGTTGTAGGCAAACTCGGCCAGCGGTAGGTAGTCCACCCAGGTCGAGGGTTGTTGATTGGCATAGCATCGCAGGTACTGCTGCATGATGGCGTTGACCCTCTCCGCTTGTCCGTTGGTCTGCGGGTGTCGTGCCGACGCTAAGTTGATCTTGACGTTCAGGATGCCCAGCAGCTTCTGCCAGAAGCTTGAGACGAATTAGCGACCCCGGTCGGACAGGATGGACCGCGGCAGGCCGTGAGCTTTGAACACGTGGTCTATGAACAGCTTGGCGGTCTGTTCCGCTGTGGCCACACGCGAAGGAGACGGCGGCCATCACGGACACTCTCAGTTCCAAGAAGAAGAAGTTCACCTGGACGGACCAGGCGGAGCAGTCCTTTCGGAGACCAAAGCGTCTCTTCGCGTCCGAAGAACAGCTGCTACATGTAAACCCCAGCAGACCAATGAGGGTTGAGACGGACGCCTCGGACAGAGCGGTGGGGGCCGTCCTGTTGCAGCAAGATCCGCAAGGGGAATGGAGGCCGTGCGCATTCTACTCCAGGAAACCCAGCAAGGCGGAACAGAACTACACCATCTGGGACAGGGAGTTGCTGGACATTCATGCAGCTTTCAAGGCGTGGCGGCACTTCCTCGTTGTAGCCAGACACACAGTGCAAGTCCGCACGGACCATAAGAACCTGGAGTACTGGCGCACGGCGCGGTTCCTGAACCAGAGACACATCCGCTGGGCGGAGTTCTTTGCGGATTTCGATTTCCGGATAGAATACATCCCGGGAGACAACAACGTCATGGCGGATGCACTATCCAGGAAGCCGCAGTATCTCGAGGAAGCGGCGCCAGTGGCGGCCAAGCACATTTTCGCACCGAAAGCGTGGGCGTGTGCTTCAGCTGCCGTGGACCTGGACGCGGTGCGTCGAGCGCTGCAGACGGATTCGTTCGCACAATCCAAGATGGAGGAGGTGCGAAAAGGCACAGCGAAGGACGACGAGTTCCAGATACGAGACGGACTGCTCATCCGCAAAGGGGCTCTCTACATGCCCGGAGACGACCTCCGCGCGAAAGTCTTGCAGCAGCTACACGACGCGCCCAGCGCTGGGCACTTCGGCAAGGACAAAACGGCGGAATTAGTAACCAGAGACTTTTGGTGGCCCAAGGTGAGGGGAGAAGTCGCGGATTACGTCTCCAGGTGTGACACCTGCCAAAGGGCCAAGCCAGTACACAGGAAGCCGGCGGGTCTACTAGAACCCCTACAGACGCCGCTCGAACCGTGGGAGAAAGTGGCCCTGGACTTTGTCACAGATCTGCCCAGCTTGCGAGGCAAAACAGCAGTGCTCATGGTCGTAGACATGTTCACCAAGATGGCGCACTTTATTCCGTGCGCAAAGGTGGCCACAGCGGAACAGACCGCCAAGCTGTTCATAGACCACGTGTTCAAAGCTCACAGCCTGCCGCGGTCCATCCTGTCCGACCGGGGTCGCCAATTAGTCTCGAGCTTCTGGCAGAAGCTGCTGGGCATCCTGAACGTCAAGATCAACTTAGCGTCGGCACGACACCCGCAGACCAACGGACAAGCGGAGAGGGTCAACGCCATCATGCAGCAGTACCTGCGATGCTACGCCAATCAACAACCCTCGACCTGGGTGGACTACCTACCGCTGGCCGAGTTTGCCTACAACAACACGAAGCACGGGTCTACAGGAGTGACACCGTTCTTCGCCAATAATGGGCGGCATCCCAGAACTTTCCCGGGGTTAGAGACGAAGGGGGAGGGGGAGCCAAGGGGAGCAGAGCACTTAGCATCAGAGTTACAGGAGGTCCATGAGCAACTCCGAAGGCAATTGGAACTGGCGAAACACGCCTACAAAATGCAGGCAGACAAGCACAGGAGGGTCGGGGAGGACATCCAGGTGGGGGACTGGGTCTGGTTAGCAGCCCAGGCAGTGCCGGCCAGGACGCTAGCTAAGAGGAAGCTCAAGCACAAGCAGCTGGGACCTTACCAGGTCGCGGCGCAAATCAATCCAGTGGCCTTCCGGTTGACACTCCCGGAGGGCTCCAGAATGCACCCAGTCTTTCATAGGTCAGTGCTCACACCCTACAGGGAACCCCACAGGTTTCAGGCGACAGGGAACGCGCCAGACCCACTTAACGAATCTCCGAAGAGGGAGGGGTCACGGAGGGCGACGCCGCTCAACGAGGTCACGGAGATTTTGGACTCGAGGTGGGGGGAAGAGGGGGTGGAATACCTCCTCGCCAGGGAAGGTACCCCAGCCAGTGCCAACAGGTGGGTACCGTGCTATGCCGTGGAGGAGCACTATCTTAAAGACGAGTTCCATGCACTCTTCCCACACAGACCTATGCCGGCAGAGTATTTCGACGACTGGCTCTTCACACCCACACTGTCAGCCAGTACGTTCCAGGGTTTTTCATCAGCTGAAGAGACGACGCCGGACACTAGCTCCTCGGAGGGGTCTCTCTCGGGGTTTGCCACAGACCGCTCCTATTGGTGGGACACTCAACCGGAGGTGGGGTGGCGCAGGGAGCTGCTGCGGGGACCTTTGCAAGCAGTCTCACCAGAGGTACCCGGGGGAGGGGAGGACATGGACGTGTTGGGGGAGGATCCTGGATTCGAGCACATCAGCAGAGAGATGGAAGCAGAGGAAATCGACGTCGACGAGCCCGTTGCGGTTGGGCCGGATCCAGTGGACCGGCTACACACCAGGGGGGAAGAATGGTATCCCGCACTCACACCCACAGGACTGGAGCACCCGGAACCCACACCCGAAGAGGGGGAGGGGGGAAGGGGGGGCTTCGAGGGGGGATGGATGTCAGGGAATCAGGAGGAGGAGCACTGGGGAGAGAGGATTGGGAGAGCGAAGGGGAAGAATCCGAGGGCAGCGTAGGGGAGTATGACAGTGGCCCGAGAGATTCCATGAGCTTCTCCAGCGAATCAGAAGATTCCCAGAAGGGGGCGCCGATGGTCAGGGCAAGGGGGGTCCCAGGGGGGACGCACCAGAAACAAGGAGCCAGAAGGGAACCCCAAAGCAGCAGTGGAGGATCGGGACCAGTTTCCCCACCAGAGCGTAGTGGGGGGGAAGAGTCACATGTGTCAGGGGCAGTGTCTCCTCCAGAGAGGGAGTCAGGGCTGACTACGCCTCCAACGGAGAGGAGGTCAGTTGCAGCTAGCCCCCCCGAAGGGGGAAGCAGTGACAGCAGCAGTGGAACGGTCAGGAGGAAAGCTGCTGGCTGGGCGCGCGCGCCAAGTTCAAATGTGCAGGCGCGCGGAACAGCAGGAGACCCGGATGGGGAACCAGCTCCTAAAGCCCGCCGGAGGGAGGGAGAAGACTCAGGGGAATCAGCGGGAGAAGAGGCTAGAAAGGGCGGAACCCCGGCGGGCAGGCGGACCCAGAGGAGGAAGGAGCAGCGGAGAAGGTGGAGCAAGGCTAGAATCTTAAATTGGTGTCAAGGGGGAGGAGACTCAGACGGAGGATCAGCGGTCTGACAGTTGAGACGTAGAGCTGCGCGCTGCGGCTCTGGAAGTGAAACTGAACTTCAATAAAGACTTTTATACTTAACAACGAAGCAGCGTTGGTCATTTGTGAGCTGGGACCTAGGGTAGCTCTGACACGCATAGTGTATGTAATGAGACAAAAATAACAAAACAAGGTCTCCTCGCTTCCATATGTGTAGAAAGAAGACGAATAAGCATTGATTGGACTTATTTCAATTCGCATCGTGTTTTTTGGGTGCGCACCAGAATCACACCTAACAAAAGCAAAACGGTGTTTTGGTTTCCATCTACATAAAAAGATGATAAAAACGCTCTGATTGGGCTTATTTAAAATTGGTGTTTTTGGAGTTGGAATGCACATTCAACCAAAAGTAGCAGAGTGAAATGTTTGT
Source organism: Podarcis filfolensis (assembly GCF_964270895.1). Lineage (NCBI taxonomy): Eukaryota > Metazoa > Chordata > Lepidosauria > Squamata > Lacertidae > Podarcis > Podarcis filfolensis. The sequence continues at coordinate 100,484,089 of NC_139608.1, forward strand.
TTTCAGCCCAAATGAAGCATAGGTGTTTTGGTTCCATCTCAATAGAAAGAGGACATATAAGCTTGGGTTGTTCTTTCGGTGTTCGTTCACCCACACATAGCAAAGTGTAATAAGCTTAAACAAAGCAAAAGGGGTTGATTTGGTTTCCATCTACATAGAAAGAAGAACCTTGAATTGCGCTAATTTCGTGTTCTATGGTGTTAATGCACATTGACCCAAAAATAGCAAAGTGTATGTAACGAGAACAAAATAACAAAACAACGTCTTTTCGCTTCCATATGCGTAGAAAGAAGACGAATAAGCATTGACTGGGCTTATTTAAATTCGCATCGTGTTTTTTGGGTGCGCACCAGAATCACTCCTAACAGAAGCAAAACGGTGTTTTGGTTTCCATCTACATAAAAGGATGATAGTAACGCTCTGTTTGGGCTCATTTAAAATTGGTGGTTTTGGGGTTGGAATGCACATTCAACCAAAAGTAGCAGAGTGAAATGTTTGTTTTCAGCCCAAATCAAGCATAGGTGTTTTGGTTCCATCTCAATAGAAAGAGGACATATAAGCTTGGATTGTTCTTTCGGTGTTCGTTCACCCACACATAGCAAAGTGTAATAAGCTTAAAGCAAAAGAGGTTTATTTGGGTTCCATCTACATAGAAAGAAGAACCTTGAATTGCGCTAATTTCGTGTTCTATGGTGTTAACGCAGCAATCGCATAGTGTATGTAGTGAGACCAAAATAACAAAACACCTAATCGCTTCAATATGCGTAGAAAGAAGACGAATAAGCTTTGATTCGGCTTATTTCAATTCGCATCGTGTTTTTTGGGTGCGCACCAGAATCACTCCTAACAGAAGCAAAACGGTGTTTTGGTTTCCATCTACATAAAAAGATGATAATAACGCTCTGCTTGGGCTTATTTAAAATTGGTGTTTTTGGAGCTGGAATGCACATTCAACCAAAAGTAGCAGAGTAAAATGTTTGTTTTCAGCCCAAATCAAGCATAGGTGTTTTGGTTCCATCTCAGTAGAAAGAGGACATATAAACTAGGATTGTTCTTTGGTGTTCGTTCACCCACACATAGCAAAGTGTAATTAGCTTATACAAGGCAAAACAGGTTGATTTGGGTTCCATCTACATAGAAAGCAGAATCTTGAATATCGCTTAATTTAAGTCTTGTTCTGTGGTGTTAATGCTCATAGACCCAGAAATCGCATAGTGTAATGAGACCAAAATAACAAAACACCTTCTAATCGCTTCAATATGAGCAGAAAGAAGACGAATAGGCTTTGATTGGGCTTATTTCAATTCGCATGGTGTCTTTTGGGTGCGCACCAGAATCAAAACGGTGTTTTGGTTTCCATCTACATAAAAAGATGATATTAACGCTCTGTTTGGGCTTATTTAAAATTGGTGGTTTTGGGGTTGGAATGCACATTCAACCAAAAGTAGCAGAGTGAAATGTTTGTTTTCAGCCCAAATGAAGCATAGGTGTTTTGGTTCCATCTCAATAGAAAGAGGACATATAAGTTCGATTGTTCTTTCGGTGTTCGTTCACCCACACATAGCAAAGTGTAATAAGCTTAAAGAAAGCAAAAGGGGTTGATTTGGTTTCCATCTACATAGAAAGAAGAACCTTGAATTGCGCTAATTTCGTGTTCTATGGTGTTAATGCACATTAAACCAAAAATAGCAAAGTGTATGTAACGAGAACAAAATAACAAAACAACGTCTTTTCGCTTCCATATGCGTAGAAAGAAGACGAATAAGCATTGACTGGGCTTATTTAAATTCGCATCGTGTTTTTTGGGTGCGCACCAGAATCACTCCTAACAGAAGCAAAACGGTGTTTTGGTTTCCATCTACATAAAAGGATGATAGTAACGCTCTGTTTGGGCTCATTTAAAATTGGTGGTTTTGGGGTTGGAATGCACATTCAACCAAAAGTAGCAGAGTGAAATGTTTGTTTTCAGCCCAAATCAAGCATAGGTGTTTTGGTTCCATCTCAATAGAAAGAGGACATATAAGCTTGGATTGTTCTTTCGGTGTTCGTTCACCCACACATAGCAAAGTGTAATAAGCTTAAAGCAAAAGAGGTTTATTTGGGTTCCATCTACATAGAAAGAAGAACCTTGAATTGCGCTAATTTCGTGTTCTATGGTGTTAACGCAGCAATCGCATAGTGTATGTAGTGAGACCAAAATAACAAAACACCTAATCGCTTCAATATGCGCAGAAAGAAGATGAATAAGCTTTGATTGGGCTTATTTCAATTCGCATGGTGTTTTTTGGGTGCGCACCAGAATCACTCCTAACAAAAGCAAAACGGTGTTTTGGTTTCCATCTACATAAAAAGATGATAATAACGCTCTGATTGGGCTTATTTAAGATTTGTGTTGGGGGTTAGAATGCACATTCACCGAAAAATGGCACAGTGAAATCTTTGTTATCAGCCCAAATCTAGCATAGGTGTTTTGGTTCCATCTCAGTAGAAAGAGGACATATAAGCTTGGATTGTTCTTTCAGTGTTGGTTCACCCACACAGCAAAGTGTAATAAGCTTAAACAAAGGAAAACAGGTTGATTTTGGTTCCATCTACACAGAAAGAAAAATCTTGGATTTCGTTTATTTCGTGTTCTATGGTGTTAATGCACTGACCCAAAAATAGCAAAGTGTATGTAACGAGACCAAAATAACAAAACACCTTCTAATCGCTTCCATATGCGTAGAAAGAAGACGAATAAGCTTTGATTCGGCTTATTTCAATTCGCATCGTGTTTTTTGGGTGCGCACCAGAATCACTCCTAACAGAAGCAAAATGGTGTTTTGGTTTCCATCTACATAAAACGATGATAATAACGCTCTGCTTGGGCTTATTTAAAATTGGTGTTTTTGGAGTTGGAATGCACATTCAACCAAAAGTAGCAGTGAAATGTTTGTTATCAGCCCAAATCTAGCATAGGTGTTTTGGTTCCATCTCAATAGAAAGAGGACATATAAGCTTGGATTGTTCTTTTGGTGTTCGTTCACCCACACATAGCAAAGTGTAATAAGCTTAAACAAAGCAAAACAGGTTGATTTGGGTTCCATCTACATAGAAAGAAAAATATGGATTTCGCCAATTTCGTGTTCTATGGTGTTAATGCACATTGACCCAAAAATAGCAAAGTGTATGTAACGAGACCAAAATAACAAAACACCTTCTAATCGCTTCCATATGCGTAGAAAGAAGACGAATAAGCATTGACTCTGCTTATTTCAATTCGCATCGTGTTTTTTGGGTGCGCACCAGAATCACTCCTAACAAAAGCAAAACGGTGTTTTGGTTTCCATCTACATAAAAAGATGATAGTAACGCTCTGTTTGGGCTTATGCATGCACACTTCTTCACACATGCACACGAAAGCTCATACCAAGAACTAACTTAATTGGTCTTTAAGGTGCTACTGGAAGAAATTTTTTTTTGTTTTGTTTTGACTATGGCAGACCAACACGGCTACCTATCTGTAACACACACATACTGTAGTGGAAACACGGAAGACCATTGTAAATTCAAGGAGTTAGATGACATGTCTCTTTCGCTTTTACATCAGCGGTTTAAGGTTTGCTAAAACATGATAGTATAATTTTTTTTTCACACACCTGTGTCAGGAGTTTTCTGGGTCCCCTGTGTTCTGATTGGCTACTCGGGAGGATACCCAGTTGCAGTGAATTGGGTTGGAGACTCTCAGCTGCTCTGCATTAGTTGCACCCGGTGTCCCAGGCTGATCATGAGTGATGCCTGCTAACCAGGTGCAATCAATCAAATCAAAGTTTTCTGTAAAAGCTGTAGGCTGAAGGGGCTCAGTGAGCTTCTTCACAAATGGAGGTACCATATGCTGTGAGACTGTTAGCCAGGGGTCTCTCTCGCTGCTCTACCAGGAGCTCCAGGCAGCTGAAGGGGAGATTGTTTGCGACTCCTCTCTAGTATGCTATAATTTGTGTTTTATATGCCTGCTGCTATCTGTTAACCTTATGCAAATAAAGCATTGCTTATTCTTCATCCACTCGCGTGCTTATTGGCTCCAAATCCAGAAATAACCCTGCCCTTGGCAGAACATATACAGTGCTTTTTTTCTGGGGGGGAAGCAGGGGAATGCATACTCCTAAAACATTTTGTGAATGTACTTTTGTCCATTTATTTATTTTTCCCGGTTTGAAGTATAAAATGGTGATTTTCTTGAGTCAAAATGAGAGTACCCCCAATCATTTTCTTTAGAAAAGAAGCACTGCATATATACACACACATATACATATATCCATTTTATTTTTATATATTTACAAACGGACACCTATACCTAGGTATGTATAGTCTTGTATATAAACTTCCGCGGCCCACCCACACCATCCCACCGCCAAGGGGCACGAGAGGAAGGCCACTGGGGGAGAAAGGCAGGTGAGGACGAGGCGGGGGGCAGGGCTGCCCCCTGGGGAGAGCGGGGTCGAGAGAGAGTGGGTGGGAGAAAGAGAGAGGGCCAGCCTGGCTTGGCACGCCTCTGCTGGCCCAACGTCGCACAGCCTCTTCCGCCCGTTTCCCTCCCCTTCCTGTGCTCATGCCTCTCCTCCCGTGGCACCTCCTTCCGGTAATCCTGCCCTCGCCCAACATGGCGGCAGCACAGCCTCTTCCGCCCGTTTCCCTCCCCTTCCTGTGCTCATGCCTCTCCTCCGGTGACACCTTCTTCCGGTACCCCTGCCCTCGCCCAATATGGCGGCAGCACAGCCTCTTCCGCCCTTCCGAGCTAGGAGTGCAGAAAAAGGTGAAACTGCCATGAAAAGGAGAGGAGGAGTGAGAGTGAGTGAGTGAGTGAGTGAGTGAGTGAGTGAGTGAGACAGGGAGCATCCTAGAAGAGATGGAAGGGGAACCCAAGGGTCATCTAGTCCAACCCTCTGCAAAGAAGCTCAGAGCTACAATTCCCAGGTCTTCTTTGGGAATTCTATGGGAAGTAAGAGTTTCTACATTCATGAGCATTCACTTAGAGTGCGCTCATGTTTTTACCTTTTATTGAAAGTGGCCACAAGTGACTTGGGTGGAGTATAAATAATAAAATTATATTGCTCCTGCTGCTGTTCTTCTCTTAGCCTAACTCAAATCCAACCCAATACCAAACCTTAACCCTAATGCTCACCCTAACTCAAATCTAATCCTCACTCTAACCCTAACCTTAACCCAAACCTAAGCCTCAGTCTAAACCTTAGCCTAATTTAACCCTAACCCTAAGTAATAAAATTATATTTCTCCTGCTGCTGTTCTTCTCTTACCGTAACTCAACCCCAACTCTAACTCTAACTCCTAATCCTAATCCAACTCAAACCCAACTCTCACTGTAACTCTAACCTTTACCCAAACCTAATCCTAAACACTTTGCTTCTTTTTGTGGTGTTTTGTGTTATTGCTTCATTTCGTAGGTCATGAGACTTTCTTTGTTTCTTGTGGTGTTGGTTCATTTAGCAGTTTTTTAATTGGCTTTTGTGTTTCTTTTGGTATTGCATCATCTTCATAGGTTGTTTGGATTTCTGATTAATTTGCTTTGGATTTCTGGTAGCTCTGCTTCTTTATGATTTGTTTCCGTGTTTCTGGTGTTTTGGTTTGGTTATGTCATAAAATTGAAGAAATACCACCAGAAGCACAAAAACCAAGAAATATTCCCAAAATGAGGCAAAACCAGGAGACATGAAAACCAAGCCAAATCAATGGAAAAGAAACAATCTCACCCCAAACCGCAGAACCATTCAAAGTCAAAGAAGCAAAACAATTAAATGCAAAAAACAAGCAAAACCACCCCAAATTAAACAAATCAGCAGAAAACAAAAAAGAAGCAGTAAAGCCACCAATTACAAAGCAATGCCACAAGAAACTGGAAACCAGTTTTTAAAAAGCAAAACCAGAAACTCAACAAGCATGCAATTTATGGGAGTCCAAAAGCACTTCAAGCAACAGAAATTAACCAACATAGCATACTAGTTTTCACTTAGTCTTGGGTTTCTGGTGAATGTTTTTTGGACTTTTGCTTTATTGCTTCTTTTGAGAAGTTTTCTTGTTTTTGCATTCTGGTGGTAATACTTTTGAATGCTTTGGGGGTTTCTGGTGAATCTGCTTTGTTTGGGATTGGTTGGCTTCTTTGTCAGTTTCCATTGATGTTGCTTTTACATGGTTCTTCTGCTTCTTTTCAGTAGGTTTTTGTGTTTTTAGTGGTTGACTTCATTGTTGGAATGGTCATTAGACATTTCTGGTGGTTTTGCTTCATTTCTGGTGGTTTTCCTTTTTTTCTTGGGTTTATCAGATCTCATACAAATTAATATTCTCAAAGGTGCAAAACCCAAAAAACCTAGAAATGAAGCAAACTCACCATAAATCCAGCACTCAATCTGTTATGTACTAACCTTGGATCCTAGAATGCAACAACTGATTGGTCTTTTCCTGCAGGCCAATCAGGCTCCAAGAGGGAAGCAGAGTTAGCCAGTCAGACGGGACTCATTCTGTAAATAATGTATATAAAAGCCTGAGGTTGGGGGGGGGCAATAAAGAGCATGAAATACATACAAGACTCTGAGTATATTTCACAATCGTAATTTATATAAAAGAATCCATGAAACGAAAACCACCCCAAAAGAAACAAATTCAACATAATCCCAAAAATGAACCAGAAACAACAGAAACAAACCACATCCACCAAAGATGAGAAAACCAATTGAATAGAACCACAAGAAACCCACGCAGTAAACATCTCAGGGAAAAGCGAAATCACCCCCACACCATGCAAAACTAAGGTTTAACTGGCTTTGGGGTTTCTGCGAAATTTACTTTTCCCCTCTTGTTGGGGGTTTCTGGTGGTATTTCTTCTGCTTCTCACATTTCTGCTTCTTTTCAATTGGTTTTGGGATTCTGGTGAATTTGGTAATGATTTGATTGAAGTCTCTGTCTGGCAATTTTCCTTTTTCATGAATTCCTTCCTTGTTGGGTTTCTGGTATCTCACTTTTGGTTTTCCCATTTCTCTTAGTTTTGCTACGTTTCAGGTAGTTTGCTTACTTTTTGGAATTATGCAGTCTCATAAAAATGGAGCAATATCATTAGAAGCTTAAAAAGCATGAAAAAACCCCAGGCACTAACCCTAACCCTGAACATCCACCTACGTATCCCCTGCCCTAACCCTAACCCTGATATTCTGGTCATCCATCTTGGGGATAACAATCTGGTGAGGTAAATTCAGTTGAGATCACTAAATATCTCCATCAGCTGTGCTTCCTCATCCCTGAGCTTATCATAGTTTGGTTTGGAATGTTGTAGAGGTGCTTATGGAGTAGGGGCAGCCTTCCTAAGAAGGTGGATGGGCAAGACATAAAGCTAATCATTCTACAACGACGTTTGTGTTTGAAAATGTGGCTGCTTATATCCCTCATGGCAGAATTATGTTCTGTGCCCCACAGTTGTATAGACCTGGTGGTATGCATCTTTCTGATTTGGGTTCTGACATGATTCTTAAGGATCTGCAAAGAGCTCTGTTTGAGCACTTGTGTGTTTGTGGGTGGAGGTGAACAAGCACACCTGCCCAGACTTAATTTGATTTGGTTACATTGGTCGAATCTGACTAGTTTTGCCGATCCTCAAGTTGTTATATTTAATAAATACAACCTATTTATCCACTTTTGGTTGTCTTGACTCTTCCTCCTGATGTGCTAGGAACCACTCGGTTTGGGGGGCGCTGCAAAACATGCGGTTTTTACTGCAAACATTTTGCCAGACTTTGGCCTTGATTTGGAGTGAATCAGACGATGTTGGGTTTTGGGGTGACCTTATGACCCCTGTCAGTTACTTGGTTTGTCGGGCAAAATGCTACAAAAATGCTACAATGTCTGGCAAATGCTACAAAACTTTTGCCAGACTTTGGCACCAGTTTGGAGTGAATCGGACAATGTTGGGTTTTGGATATTAATTATGAACCCCGGTTTGATGTATCAATTACTCTGTTTATGGGGTGTTACAAAATGTGGGGGTTTTGCTGCAAAACTTTTGCCAAACATCAGTTTTGATGGGATCCCAGATTTGGGGGTTTGTAGTTAAATGAAGCATTCTTTCAGTGCTTCTCGGGAAATGTGCAGTTTCCGTCAGATCAAACTAATACTACTGGATAAAATTATATGGTTGTTGATTATCAGACAGTTCTCCCATTTATCAAGGAAAACGTCTGTTATGGGTGGCTTTTGCTTGGTGTGTGTGACTGTTGACAGACAGATTTGAAAAGGAACACAGCTTCCTCTGTCTCACAGTGACTTACTGGCCTTTTTGATTATGCAGTCGGCTCGCAATACACTTCCAGCTGGATTCCGAGGACAGGAAATGATTCTGCTAAAGGCTTTCTGTGAATATACCGTAATTTCAGTTGATTTGTTTTAATGGTCACATAAAGGCACTTTCTTTGGTTATAAAATGATGTTGTGAGTCTTATATCTGAGCAGTCAATAAACTCCCTCCCCCACAGAAACGCTTGTCTTACTTCTTCTTCTTCTTGGCATCCATACTTACATGTTTGTATAAAGAAAGACTAACCCCACCCCGAACTCCACCTCCAGCTTTCATCTTATTATTCTAGTGACTAGTTACAGATAGGTAGCCGTGTTGGTCTGCCATAGTCAAAACAAAAAAAAATTTTTTTTTCCTTCCAGTAGCACCTTAAAGACCAACTAAGTTAGTTCTTGGTATGAGCTTTCGTGTGCATGCAGGTATCTGAAGAAGTGTGCATGCACACGAAAGCTCATACCAAGAACTAACTTAGTTGGTCTTTAAGGTGCTACTGGAAGGAAAAAAAATTTTTTGTTCTAGTGACTAGTCAGTGTTCATAGCAACACTTGCTTTTGTTACTAGACAAACTGCCCTGAAAGACAGTTACTATGAACTACATGTGTCGTCTTGATTGTTGTTGCTAGTTTCTGCAAAACACTTCTTTATCTTTCAACAAGAAATAAATGAATAGGAGGCTGCTCTAAGGAAGAAGTGTGATTGCATCTGGAATATTAGACTCTCTGTATTTTTATTTATTTACTTGATTTAGGGGTGGCCGCTTCACCCCCTGGCTAAGCCCATGTCCCCAACTAACTGAGCTTCTTGGGATCATCCTGCCATGCTGTGAGCTACTACATTATCCTGCATCAAATTTATTTATTTTTTAAAAATAAATTTTTATTAGAGTTTTACAAAAGAAAAAAATAAAAATTTACAGAATAAAAAAGAAACCACAGATAAAAATAGACAATACAAAAAAGAAAACACACAAAATACACAAAAAACAGCTAATTAAGAAAAAAAGAAATTAAAAAGATAAAACAAATCCATTTTTCTCAATATCCTCAAATTCATATGCTTATATCCTTGACCTCCTCACACCTCCCCCCTTTTGTGTTCCCATTTACATACTTAATTCAGCAAATTCTTACCCTTTTTCAAATATCTTAACTTTGTGTCATAACATATTATACCTCAATATTTTCAACCTTTTATCAATACATTTTTTTACATAATCTTATTAACTTTTGTCACTAGTTACCACTTATTACCAATCCAAGCATAATTTTAACATTCATTAATTTTACAGTATTTCCGAAGATAGTCTTTAAATTTCTTCCAGTCTTCTTCCACCAACTCTTCTCCCAGGTCTCGGATTCTGCCAGTCATTTCTGCCAATTCCATATAGTCCATCAGCTTCATCTGCCACTCTTCCAGGGTGGGTAGCTCTTGTGTCTTCCAATACTTTGCGATAAGAATTCTTGCTGCTGTTGTTGCATACATAAAGAAAGTTCTGTCCTTCTTTGGCACCAATTGGCCGACCATGCCCAAGAGAAAGGCCTCTGGCTTCTTAAGGAATGTATATTTAAATACTTTTTTCATTTCGTTATAAATCATCTCCCAGAAAGCCTTAATCTTTGGGCACGTCCACCAAAGGTGAAAGAATGTTCCTTCATTTTCTTTACACTTCCAACATTTATTATCGGGCAAATGATAGATTTTTGCAAGCTTGACTGGTGTCATGTACCACCTGTATATCATTTTCATAATATTCTCTCTTAGGGCATTACATGCCGTAAATTTCATACCTGTGGTCCACAACTGTTCCCAGTCAGCAAACATGATGTTATGACCAACATCTTGTGCCCATTTAATCATAGCAGATTTAACTGTTTCATCCTGCGTGTTCCATTTTAGCAGCAAGTTATACATTCTTGAAAGTGTTTTAGTTTTGGGTTCTAACAATTCAGTTTCCAATTTTGATTTTTCCACCTGGAAACCTATTTTTTTGTCCAAATTATAGGCCTCTCTTATTTGAAAATAATGCAGCCAATCTCGCACCTTGTCTTTTAATTTCTCAAAACTCTGCAATTTCAATTTATCTCCTTCTTGTTCCAATATTTCCCAATATTTCGGCCATTTGGCCTCCATATTGGACTTTTTCAGTGCCTTTGCTTCCATTGGTGACAACCACCTTGAGGTTTTATTCTCCAGTAAGTCTTTATATCTTAGCCAAACATTAAACAGTGCTTTCCTGACAATATGGTTTTTGAATGCTTTATGAGCTTTAACCTTGTCGTACCACAAATATGCATGCCACCCAAAAACGTTATTGAAACCTTCTAAGTCCAAAATGTCTGTGTTCTCAAGAAGCAGCCATTCTTTCAGCCAACAAAATGCTGCCGATTCATAATAAAGTTTCAGGTCTGGCAGGGCAAATCCACCTCTTTCTTTAGCGTCAGTTAGTATTTTAAATTTTATTCTGGGCTTCTTGCCCTGCCAGACAAATCTAGAAATATCTCTCTGCCACTTCTTGAAACAGTCCATTTTGTCCAAAATTTGCAGAGATTGAAACAAAAATAACATCTTTGGCAATACATTCATCTTAATAGCCGCAATTCTGCCCAACAAGGAAAGCTTTAGGTTTGACCATATCTCTAAATCTTTCTTCACTTCTAACCAACATTTCTCATAGTTATCTTTAAATAAGTTTAAATTCTTAGCAGTCATGTTAACCCCCAAATATTTAACTTTCTTTACTATTGTTAGGCCTGTCTCCTTCTGAAACCTTTCTTTCTCAATCGGTGTTAAGTTTTTCTCAAGAACTTTAGTTTTTGACTTATTAAAACCAGCCACCTGACCAAATTCTTGAATCAATTCCAAAACCCTTTTCGAACTAGATTCTGGCTCCTGTAATGTTAAAACTAGGTCATCTGCAAATGCTTTCAATTTGTATTGCTTGGCTCCGACCTGAATACCTTTAATCAAACGGTCCCTTCTAATCATGTTCAATAATACCTCCAGGACTGAAATAAAGAGCAATGGGGAGATTGGGCAGCCTTGTCGTGTACCTTTCTCTATCTTAAATTCCTCTGTCACCACATTGTTAACAATTAGTTTAGCCTTTTGTTCTGAGTAAATTGCACTTATACCATTCTCAAACCCTTGGCCCACCCCCATCCCCTGAAGATTTTTCTTCATAAAACACCAAGAAATGTTGTCAAAGGCTTTCTCCGCATCTATAAAAATTAAAACTGCTTTGGTATTTATGTTCACTTGCAGCTTCTCCAAAATGTTAATTATGTTCCTCGTATTGTCCGACAAGTGTCTGCCCGGGAGAAAGCCAGCTTGGTCCTTGTGGATCTCTTCCAATAATACTTTTTTTAACCTATTAGCCAAAATATCAGCAAATATTTTGTAATCCACATTAAGCAGGGATATGGGGCGGTAGTTCTTAAGTTGCGTCTTTTCAGACTCAGTTTTCGGTATAAGTGTAATATAGGCTTCCTGCCACGACTCCGGCGCCTTTTTCCCCTCTAAGATCTCATTGCAGACCTCCTTTAGTGGCCGAATTAACCAGTCTTTCAAAACTCTATAATATTTGGAGGTTAAACCGTCTGGTCCTGGAGATTTACCCAACTGCATATTCTGAATGGCACCCTCCACTTCCTGTTCTGTAATTTTATCACTCAACATTGTCTTTTTTTCTTGAGAGATTTTTTGTAGTCCATTTTTCCTCAGGAATTGGTCTAACTCATCCTCTTTCTGTGGCCCTTGTGTATATAGTTGTTTAAAATATCTCTGGAAACAGTTTCTAATTTCCAATGGATTCTGTATGATCTTTCCATTTACCTCCAAATTTGTAATAGTATTTAATTTCTGCCTTTTCTTCATCTGCCATGCTAGCAGTTTCCCACATTTGTTAGCCGATTCAAATGACTTTTGTCTCATCTGCTTAATTTTCCATTCCACCTCCTGGTTTATCATTTTCATATACTGTACTTGATATAACTTAATTTCTCTCAGAATCTCTTGCGATTTTGGTTTCGCTCTTAATTTCTTCTCTCCTTCTTTTATTTTTTCCAAAATTTTATCTTTTTTCTCATTTTGGGTTCTCTTCTTTATTACATTCTGTTGGATCAAAAACCCTCTCATAACCGCTTTGCCTGCGTCCCAGATTGTCCTTTTTTCAACCGTAGTGTTCAGATTTATCTCAAAGTAATCTCTCAAAGTTTTTTGGGCCTTCTTAATCACCTCCTGGTCTCTGAACAGGGTGTCATTCATCCTCCATCTGTAGGAACCGATTGGCGTTAGTTTCATCTCCATCTTCACTGCATTATGGTCGGAGCAAGTTTTTGGGCAAATTTCCACTTTTCGTGTCTTAGGTGCCAGTCCTCTAGTTATCCATATTTGGTCAATTCTTGTCCAGGTCATGTTGGCTTCAGAGAAGAATGTTCCCTCTCTTCCAAGGGGGTTCTTAGTTCTCCAAATGTCAATCAAGTCCATATTGTCAGCCAATTCAAAAAAGGTTTTTGGTAATCTGCCATCTTTAGTTACCACCTGTCTCTGCGACTTATCCATGTTTGTAGATACCACCCCATTCATATCTCCCATCATAATGATGTTATAGTCCAAATAGTCCAACAATGTCTCATGCAATTTCTTAAAAAATTCAGACTTCCCCTCGTTTGGTGCATACACTCCTACGATCAAATATTTTTCACCTTGTGATTGAATCTCGATTGCAACAAATCTTCCTTGTTCATCTTTAAAAACAAATTTCGGTGATAGGCTTTCTTTAGCATAGATAACAACTCCTCTCTTTTTGACTTTGTCCGATGAGATAAATTCTTGGCCCAATCTTTTGTTAATAAGGACTTTTCTATGGAGCCTTACCACATGGGTTTCCTGTAAACAAATTAAGTCCAATTGTTCCTTTTTCAGTATATGAAATACTTTCCTCCTCTTCTCCGGGGAGTTAAAACCGTGAATATTCCAGCTTAATAATTGCAGAGACATGATGTGTTTATTTTAATTTCCTCCAGCTGCTCCCAAAAGCTCGTCCAGTTCTTGCGGTGGTATCTTTCTTTTTGATTTGTCAGGTCCCAAAGGTGGTGGTGCTATGTCTAAAACTCCTGGTCTCTGGTCTCTTGGCACTTCTGTCGCTTCTTTTTGTAATTCTTCTTCGAAATCTCTCAAAAATCTTTCCTTGTCTTCCACTGATCTGATTCTAAACTTTTTCCCTTTAAAGGTAAAAGACAGTCCCTGGGGGAATTCCCATCTAAAGGCTATGCAGTTCCTTCTCAGTAGGGCCACCAAGTCTCCGTAATTGGTTCTCAAATCCAAAAGATATTTCGGTATATCCTTGAAAATCTCAACTCTGGAGTCGTTGATCTCTAGGGTCTTCTGAAAGTGTGCACTCAATATTTTATCCCTCTCTTCTTTCGAACGGAGGGTCACCAAACAGTCTCTCACCCTGTTTTTCCTCCCCCCTCTTCCAAGTCTAAAAGCGCTCACTATCTTGAAATCTTTTTCCAGCTCCAAATTCCAAAATTTCACAAATTCCTGTGTAAGATAGTCACTCAAATTGTCCTTTTCAAGTTCCGGCACGGCTCTGATCCTCAGGTTTGTCTGTTTTTCTTTCAATTCGATCATAGACAATAAAGCCTGATGATCCCCAATCTGTTTACGCATAGGTTTAATTTCTTCCTCCACAGCCACAACTTTTTCTTTTGCTTCCTCAGCTATTTTTCTAGTAGACGCAGATTCCTCCAGCAGTTTTTCAAAGGCTTTTGTGTTTGAATTAATACTGGCTGTGTTCCCTTCAATTTTAGTTGATTGGTCGGAGACCTGTTTGCTTAGGCCTTCCAATTTCTCATAAATTTTATTCAGTACAGATGTAAATTCCCCTTCTGAGGCCATTCATTTTATCTCGGTTTGCCCCGAATCTTCCTCCTGAGTCACAGGAAGGCCGGGCACAGATGCTCTACGTTGCTGGGAGACTGTACTAGACTGTTGCACTCTGCCCTTGGATCTTGTTGGATCTTGTTCAGTCATCCCCTTTTATCTTTCAGTCAAGGTCGGTCCCACGGTCTGGCCTTACTGTGGAAATTCCCCAATGTCAGCAATGGAAAATTCCCCCAGCTAGATGCACTCTTTAATAGTCCTCTAGGGGGACACTGTAGCAGCCATAAAGTTCACAGTAACAAAGTACTTTCCTAAATTTCCATGTCCCCTCCAATATAAACAAGCAACAGTTTCCAATCCAAAGAAGACTCTGAAATGTATCACCTTGCAGAATTAAATCTTAAATGTAGCAATGTTCATAAGTAGTGCAAGTCCAAATGTAGCAGTTCATACACCTGGCAGTCCGTTCCCAGGGATTTCAAAAGACAGCTTTTTTTTTTTTAATTTTCCCAGAAGAAATAAAGTCACTTTCCTTGCTTTCCCCCCTCTCCTGATCTGGGGGGGGGGGGAATTCTTTCGTTTTAATGCTTGAATTAAAAGTTCTTAAGTCTCCACTTTGAAGTACTAGTGTAGAAACGTCTTTGCTTTGATCTGTTACAAAGCGGAAAGGCGGACTTCCTGTTTACACCTTCCCACTTCAGTGCCAAATTCTCAGATTTTTTCTCTTCAAATCCAGTTCTTTTAAAATCACCTACTCACGGATAGTCGTTTAGCAGCCAAATTTTCACAGGAAAAAGGTCAGCGCTCTCCGGCAACAGCTACGCGGCTTCACCCCGCAGAAGCAGCAGTCGACTCATAGCACCGCGCCGCTCCCGTTACGCTCCGGAACCCCTTACGGGGCTCCCTCGCTGAATCGGGGGGCGCTAATGGTGCCCGCCGAGTCCCACGCTCGCAGGCTCCTTCTGCCTGCGATTTTCAGCCGGGTCTCCGCTTCGCCGTAGCGGACAGACCCACTTTCTGCGGAGCTTCCCCCTCCTACTCAGAAGGAGACCGCCATTGCCATTGGCGCCGCCTCCGGAAGTTGTGGGGGCACAAATTTGTGGCAGGGGGCACAAACAGGTGCCCCCACAGCAGGCTCCCTCATTGGTGCCTGGCTCCACGTGAAAAGGAGCTGACCTAAGCTGCTGTGCTTCTGCTGGCCACAGCTCTGTCCTTAGGTTAGGCCTGTCCTGGGGAAGAGAGCAGGAGGGTGGGTGGCCGCAGTGCACCTCACTCCCAGTCACAGCAGCAGCTCCGCCTCCGGGTCACGTCTGACCTGGCACACTCAAGCTTCCCTGCCCCTCTCCTCCCCTGGACATGTGGGGAATGCCCCTTCCCCCTCGTTGAGTTCTGCAAAGGCAGCCCTGAGACTGAGGAGGAAAGAGCTCACTGCTCATGCCAACCCTAGAGAGGATGTAAGAAAGAAGCAGGCTGTTGGAGGACAGCCGAGAAACAATTGAGCTTGGTGGAGCAGTGCCCCAGTCCCCCTTAAGGACAAGCCTCCACTGACAGGGAGCAAGAAGGAATTTTAAATGGTGAAAGACAGGAGTGCCTGGCGTGCTCTGATCCATGGGGTCACGAAGAGTCGTACACGACTAAATGACTAAACAACACAATATTGGCATGGGAACTACAATAGCTCAATGTTGCAATTTGTCTACCCTACTTAAGATTTACCATTAAGGAAAGTATAAAGTCATGGAGTAAATCCTTTTCAGCTTGTTGATAGATTCACAAACAAGCACGAGTTCGCAGCCATTTGCACAGAGCATATATTCCCCTCCAGTTCCCTCCGCTTTCTCCTCCTCCTCAAGAGTCCTGCCCCATGTTGAGTTTCCTGAGCATGAACAGAAAGCTCCTGTCTTGGGACTCTTTTGGACTCTTGGCACCCTTCCCAGGAAAAGGGGATGAGAAGCCAAGCGGGGTCGAGAAGCCTTGCGGTTCAGCATGTTCAAGATGTGTTACAACCGAATGAGATAAGAGTCAGTTCTCAGGCTTGCTTTGACAGAGCCTATTCATTAGCTTTTTGAAGCCTTCTCGTACTGATAAAAGTAACATTTTGCCTATGCATCTTGTGAGAAAGCAGAGAAAAACTTTAGCTGTGGATTTTTGGAAGAGAGAAAGGGAATTTTGGACAGGCCTAGGTGGGGTCACCTGTCCTCACCTCCTGGACAGGCCTAGGTGGGGTCACCTGTCCTCACCTCCTTCAGGTCAACCAGGACAATGATCCTGTGTTATGTCAGGGGGCTCAGGGAGAAAGTCTCCTTTGGTAACTTGCAAAGCAGCTTTTTCACACAGAAGGTCCCATTACACCAACAAATGGTTGTTGTATTGTTACTTGTGCTGCAAAAATGTGTAGAGGCCACAGTACAGAACAGGACACAGCCACATCTAGCAGAATGTCTGGCAGAGGTTTTGCCTTTGCAAAGTGTTTTTGGAATATGAGGAATGGCAATATAATGCTATTCAGTATCTGTCAGTGGGACCATGCATATTTATTCCAATTCTGCTTCCTTCCCCACTGCCTTTCATCCCTTTATTGGCCCTTACTCCTCCTGCACTGATAAGGAATGGCACAAATAGGCCAAGAGCATTGCCTGTGTAACTGCTACCTGTTATTACTGCAATCCTATAAGGACTTGAGAGCAGGCCCTGGTCAACTGACGCCTTATTCACACTGTGGCAATAAACTTACATCTGGGCTATAGCATTTCAGACTGCATCCTGCACCATACAAATAAATATTCTTCCATAGGAAACTAGCAGGTGAGGGATGAACTAGAACCCTTCTCCCTGACATGTTAGATTTTCTGGGTTTTTTTGCACACACAAAGCCTCCAGACTGCCTCCAAACTGTCAATGTTTTGCAGGAGGAATTATTCAAGTGCACACCAGAATTCTAGGTCTGCACAATTAAAGCAGGTTAAAGCTCTCTTTTGCCCTTGTCCAACAAATCCACTTAAAAAACAACAGACTTTTTTTGGTTTGAAAAGTGATGAAGAAATGCAATGATATGTGTGGGATGAACAAATGATTTTGTGGAAACACCACGCAACCAAATCAAGATGAATGATAATTGTCATAGAAGTGGCTCAGAAATAAATCAGAACGAGTGTTCAATAAAGACTGAACGTAAGCTACCACGTAAACTTCCTGCAACTAAATATGGATGAATGCCAAATAAGCAGGTCAAGTAGAGGAGCCCTCAAATAAAAGATTGGGCTATAAATGTGGGCAGTGCCAGTGGAACCAGGAAATTCTACCTAAATCTCTAAATTCTTACACAGAAACCTTAGCCATTGCCTTCCTTGTCTGTGATTTCCATAATTAACGTACAGGGGACTTTACAGTGTTTTGCAGTCCCTTTAATATAGCTTTTGCATGTGTCACATACATCAAACTTAAACCAAGATGTTTCCTTGGTATTCATTCTGCTTGTGCCAGCTCTCTTCCTGCACAGGAAGGAAAAAAGCAGGGAGCCCCACTCTGACTTGAATGTTCATTTACCTCAACAGCTGCAGGTACTTGAACCACACTTTCTGCAGCGTCCATAGCCTCTCATACAATGGAAGAAATTAGCTGAGAAACAAACCAGGATTGAATGCATGCTAAATGTTTGTTAATTGTCATATTTCCTGTTATGTACTGAAGTTCTCACCCTGGGCCAGCAGGGGGATACTGTAGATAGTTATGCAAATGAAGGATTGAAAAGTGACGTTCAGTGATTGGATAGTTTTGTATGCAAATGAAGGATCAAAAAGTGACGTTCAGTGATTGGATAGTTTTAGAAAATGGCAACAGTTACATTGTTCTGGAGCTCTGTATAAGCAGGCTGACTGAGCTCCTCAGCTTAGTTCTGTTCCAGCTTATAAAATAAAGAGCTGACAGTCGGCTTCGCCAACTTTTATCGCAAGTTCATCAAAGGGTTCGCGAAGGAGACGGCAGCCATCACGGACACCCTCAGCTCCAAGAAGAAGTTCACCTGGACGGACCAGGCGGAGCAGTCCTTTCAGAGACTCAAGCGTCTCTTCGCGTCCGAAGAACAGCTGCTACATGTAAACCCCAGCAGACCAATGAGGGTTGAGACGGACGCCTCGGACAGAGCGGTGGGGGCCGTCCTGTTGCAGCAAGATCCGCAAGGGGAATGGAGGCCGTGCGCATTCTACTCCAGGAAACTCAGCAAGGCGGAACAGAACTACACCATCTGGGACAGGGAGTTGCTGGCCATTCATGCAGCTTTCAAGGCGTGGCGGCACTTCCTCGTCGGAGCCAGACACACAGTGCAAGTCCGCACGGACCATAAGAACCTGGAGTACTGGCGCACGGCGCGGTTCCTGAACCAGAGACACATTCGCTGGACGGAGTTCTTTGCGGATTTCGATTTCCGGATAGAATACATCCCGGGAGACAACAACGTCATGGCGGATGCACTATCCAGGAAGCTGCAGTATCTCGAGGAAGCGGCGCCGGTGGCGGCCAAGCACATTTTTGCACCGAAAGCCTGGGCGTGCGCTTCAGCTGCCGTGGACCTGGACGCGGTGCGTCGAGCGCTGCAGACGGATTCGTTCGCACAATCCAAGATGGAGGAGGTGCGAAAAGGCACAGCGAAGGACGACGAGTTCCAGATACGAGACGGACTGCTCATCCGCAGAGGGGCTCTCTAGGTGCCCGGAGACGACCTCCGCGCGAAAGTCTTGCAGCAGCTACACGACGCGCCCAGCGCTGGGCACTTCGGCAAGGACAAGACGGCGGAATTAGTAACCAGAGACTTTTGGTGGCCCAAGGTGAGGGGAGAAGTCGCGGATTACGTCTCCAGGTGTGACACCTGCCAAAGGGCCAAACCAGTACACAGGAAGCCGGCGGGTCTACTAGAACCCCTACAGACGCCGCTCGAACCGTGGGAGAAAGTGGCCCTGGACTTTGTCACAGATCTGCCCAGCTTGCGAGGCAAAACAGCGGTGCTCGTGGTCGTAGACATGTTCACCAAGATGGCGCACTTTATTCCGTGCGCGAAGGTGGCCACAGCGGAACAGACCGCCAAGCTGTTCATAGACCACGTGTTCAAAGCTCACGGCTTGCCGCGGTCCATCCTGTCCGACCGGGGTCGCCAATTCGCCTCGAGCTTCTGGCAGAAGCTGCTGGGCATCCTGAACGTCAAGATCAACTTAGCGTCGGCACGACACCCGCAGACCAACGGACAAGCGGAGAGGGTCAACGCCATCATGCAGCAGTACCTGCGATGCTACGCCAATCAACAACACTCGACCTGGGTGGACTACCTACCGCTGGCCGAGTTTGCCTACAACAACACGAAGCACGGGTCTACAGGAGTGACACCGTTCTTCGCCAATAATGGGCGGCATCCCAGAACTTTCCCGGGGTTAGAGACGAAGGGGGAGGGGGAGCCAAGGGGAGCAGAGCACTTAGCAGCAGAGTTACAGGAGGTCCACGAGCAACTCCGCAGGCAATTGGAACTGGCGAAACACGCCTACAAAATGCAGGCAGACAAGCACAGGAGGGTCGGGGAGGACATCCAGGTGGGGGACTGGGTCTGGTTAGCAGCCCAGGCAGTGCCGGCCAGGACGCTAGCTAAGAGGAAGCTCAAGCACAAGCAGCTGGGACCTTACCAGGTCGCGGCGCAAATCAATCCAGTGGCCTTCCGGTTGACACTCCCGGAGGGCTCCAGAATGCACCCAGTCTTTCATAGGTCAGTGCTCACACCCTACAGGGAACCCCACAGGTTTCAGGTGACAGGGAACGCGCCAGACCCACTTAACGAATCTCCGAAGAGGGAGGGATCACGGAGGGCGACGCCACTCAACGAGGTCACGGAGATTTTGGACTCGAGGTGGGGGGAAGAGGGGGTGGAATACCTCCTCGCCAGGGAAGGTACCCCAGCCAGCGCCAACAGGTGGGTACCGTGCTATGCCGTGGAGGAGCACTATCTTAAAGACGAGTTCCATGCACTCTTCCCACACAGACCTATGCCGGCAGAGTATTTCGACGACTGGCTCTTCACACCCACACTGTCAGCCAGTACGTTCCAGGGTTTTTCATCAGCTGAAGAGACGACGCCGGACACTAGCTCCTCGGAGGGGTCTCTCTCGGGGTTTGCCACAGACCGCTCCTATTGGTGGGACACTCAACCGGAGGTGGGGTGGCGCAGGGAGCTGCTGCGGGGACCTTTGCAAGCAGTCTCACCAGAGGTACCCGGGGGAGGGGAGGACATGGACGTGTTGGGGGAGGATCCTGGATTCGAGCACATCAGCAGAGAGATGGAAGCAGAGGAAATCGACGTCGACGAGCCCGTTGCGGTTGGGCCGGATCCAGTGGACCGGCTACACACCAGGGGGGAAGAATGGTATCCCGCACTCACACCCACTGGACTGGAGCACCCGGAACCCACACCCGAAGAGGGGGAGGGGAAGGGGGGGCTTCGAGGGGGGGATGGATGTCAGGGAATCAGGAGCAGGAGCACTGGGGAGAGAGGATTGGGACAGCGAAGGGGAAGAATCCGAGGGCAGCGTAGGGGAGTAAGACAGTGGCACGAGAGATTCCATGAGCTTCTCCAGCGAATCAGAAGATTCCCAGAAGGGGGCGCCGATGGTCAGGGCAAGGGGGGTCCCAGGGGGGACGCACCAGAAACAAGGAGCCAGAGGGGAACCCCAAAGCAGCAGTGGAGGATCGGGACCAGTTTCCCCACCAGAGCGTAGTGGGGGGGAAGAGTCACATGTGTCAGGGGCAGTGTCTCCTCCAGAGAGGGAGTCAGGGCTGACCACGCCTCCAACGGAGGGGAGGTCAGTTGCAGCTAGCCCCCCCGAAGGGGGAAGCAGTGACAGCAGCAGTGGAACGGTCAGGAGGAAAGCTGCTGGCTGGGCGCGCGCGCCAAGTTCAAATGTGCAGGCGCGCGGAACAGCAGGAGACCCGGATGGGGAACCAGCTCCTAAAGCCCGCCAGAGGGAGGGAGAAGGCTCAGGGGAATCAGCGGGAGAAGAGGCTAGAAAGGGCGGAACCCCGGCGGGCAGGCGGACCCAGAGGAGGAAGGAGCAGCGGAGAAGGTGGAGCAAGGCTAGAATCTTAAATTGGTGTCAAGGGGGAGGAGACTCAGACGGAGCATCAGTGGTCTGACACTTTAGACGTGGGGCTGCGCGCTGCGGCTCTGGAAGTGAAACTGAACTTCAATAAAGACTTTTATACTTAACAACGAAGCAGCGTTGGTCCTTTGTGAGCTGGGACCTAGG
Source organism: Podarcis filfolensis (assembly GCF_964270895.1). Taxonomy (NCBI): domain Eukaryota; kingdom Metazoa; phylum Chordata; class Lepidosauria; order Squamata; family Lacertidae; genus Podarcis; species Podarcis filfolensis. The sequence continues at coordinate 100,505,590 of NC_139608.1, forward strand.
GTAGCTCTGACACACGCCTACAACATGCAGGCAGACAAGCACAGGAGGGTCGGGGAGGACATCCAGGTGGGGGACTGGGTCTGGTTAGCAGCCCAGGCAGTGCCGGCCAGGACGCTAGCTAAGAGGAAGCTCAAGCACAAGCAGCTGGGACCTTACCAGGTCGCGGCGCAAATCAATCCAGTGGCCTTCCGGTTGACACTCCCGGAGGGCTCCAGAATGCACCCAGTCTTTCATAGGTCAGTGCTCACACCCTACAGGGAACCCCACAGGTTTCAGGCGACAGGGAACGCGCCAGACCCTCTTAACGAATCTCCGAAGAGGGAGGGGTCACGGAGGGCGACGCCACTCAACGAGGTCACGGAGATTTTGGACTCGAGGTGGGGGGAAGAGGGGGTGGAATACCTCCTCGCCAGGGAAGGTACCCCAGCCAGTGCCAACACGTGGGTACCGTGCTATGCCGTGGAGGAGCACTATCTTAAAGACGAGTTCCATGCACTCTTCCCACACAGACCTATGCCGGCAGAGTATTTCGACGACTGGCTCTTCACACCCACACTGTCAGCCAGTACGTTCCAGGGTTTTTCATCAGCTGAAGAGACGACGCCGGACACTAGCTCCTCGGAGGGGTCTCTCTCGGGGTTTGCCACAGACCGCTCCTATTGGTGGGACACTCAACCGGAGGTGGGGTGGCGCAGGGAGCTGCTGCGGGGACCTTTGCAAGCAGTCTCACCAGAGGTACCCGGGGGAGGGGAGGACATGGACGTGTTGGGGGAGGATCCTGGATTCGAGCACATCAGCAGAGAGATGGAAGCAGAGGAAATCGACGTCGACGAGCCCGTTGCGGTTGGGCCGGATCCAGTGGACCGGCTACACACCAGGGGGGAAGAATGGTATCCCGCACTCACACCCACTGGACTGGAGCACCCGGAACCCACACCCGAAGAGGGGGAGGGGAGAGGGGGGCTTCGAGGGGGGGATGGATGTCAGGGAATCAGGAGCAGGAGCACTGGGGAGAGAGGATTGGGACAGCGAAGGGGAAGAATCCGAGGGCAGCGTAGGGGAGTATGACAGTGGCCCGAGAGATTCCATGAGCTTCTCCAGCGAATCAGAAGATTCCCAGAAGGGGGCGCCGATGGTCAGGGCAAGGGGGGTCCCAGGGGGGACGCACCAGAAACAAGGAGCCAGAGGGGAACCCCAAAGCAGCAGTGGAGGATCGGGACCAGTTTCCCCACCAGAGCGTAGTGGGGGGGAAGAGTCACATGTGTCAGGGGCAGTGCCTCCTCCAGAGAGGGAGTCAGGGCTGACCACGCCTCCAACGGAGGGGAGGTCAGTTGCAGCTAGCCCCCCCGAAGGGGGAAGCAGTGACAGCAGCAGTGGAACGGTCAGGAGGAAAGCTGCTGGCTGGGCGCGCGCGCCAAGTTCAAATGTGCAGGCGCGCGGAACAGCAGGAGACCCGGATGGGGAACCAGCTCCTAAAGCCCGCCGGAGGGAGGGAGAAGGCTCAGGGGAATCAGCGGGAGAAGAGGCTAGAAAGGGCGGAACCCCGGCGGGCAGGCGGACCCAGAGGAGGAAGGAGCAGCGGAGAAGGTGGAGCAAGGCTAGAATCTTAAATTGGTGTCAAGGGGGAGGAGACTCAGACGGAGCATCAGCGGTCTGACAGTTGAGACGTAGAGCTGCGCGCTGCGGCTCTGGAAGTGAAACTGAACTTCAATAAAGACTTTTATACTTAACAACGAAGCAGCGTTGGCCCTTTGTGAGCTGGGACCTAGGGTAGCTCTGACAATAATAATAATAATTTATTATTTGTACCCCGCCCATCTGGCTGGGTTTCCCCAGCCACTCTGGGCGGCTTCCAACAAAGATGAAAGATACACTAAAATGTCACATATTAAAAACTTCCCTGAACAGGGCTGCCTTCAGATGTCTTCTGAATGTCAGGTAGATGTTTATCGCTTTGACATCTGATGGGAGGGCGTTCCACAGGGCGGGCACCACTACCAAGAAGGCCTTCTGCCTGGTTCCCTGTAACTTGGCCTCTCGCAGTGAGGGAACCGCCAGAAGGCCCTCGGAGCTGGACCTCAGTGTCCGGGCAGAGCGATGGGGGAGGAGACGCTCCTTCAGATATACTGGACCGAGGCCGTTTAGGGCTTTAAAGGTCAGCACCAACACTTTGAATTGTGCTCGGAAACGTACTGGGAGCCAATGTAGGTCTTTCAAGACCGGTGTTATGTGGTCTCCGCGGCCGCTCCCAGTCACCAGTCTAGCTGCCGCATTCTGGATTAGTTGTAGTTTCCATGCTTTCCACGAAGTCCTGAGTGGCCCCATGTAAGGTTGCGTTGGCATGGATGTTAAAATCCCCTAGGACAACCAAGCTAGGCGTCTCCAGGAGCATATCCACCACGATCTGAAGCAGCTCGGGCAGGGAATCCTTGGTGCAGCCGGGAGGTCGGTACACCAATAGGAATCCTGTACTCCCCCTATAGCCCAACTTCCAGAACATGCACTCAGAGAACTGGGTCTTCCCAATAGGACGCCTGGTGCAGACTAATGACTTTCTTAAAATCACTGCAACCCCCCCTCACCGCCCACATGACCTGGGTTGCTGTGTGTAAGAGAAACCTGGTGGGCAAGCAGCGGCAAGGACAGGCCCATCTGCTTCATCCAACCAGGTCTCTGTCACACATGCCAGGTCTAATCCTCCATCCACAATCAGGTCGTGGATGGCAGTGGTTTTATTCATCATTGACCTGGCATTGCACAGCAACACTTTCAGGTCATGTGGGTTTCCCTTGCTGATTCCAGTATCCTTCCGGTCAGGACCATACCTGGAGGCAGGGATAGTCCTCAAACAACAACTAAGCCTGCCTCCTCGGTAATGACATGGTCTGGTCTTAGGGTAACTCCTCCTCCTGCCCGTGATCACTGAGATCGGGTTTCCCAATACATCCCCCCCTGTGGAACCTGCCCCAGCCATTCTATTGACTGAGGCCCACTCCCAGGCAGTTCTGACCCTTCCTCTTAAAAAGCAAAATACAAACTATATAATAACTTAACAAAAAAGAAAGCATTAAAACAAAGCAAAAAACAATTATACTAAAATTAAACAACTCCCACCCCAAGCAAAAATACAATAATACAATATTATATTTAAAAACCACCATTTAAGGTGCAGCAAATTAAAAGCACTTAAAACATTTAAAACCATTTTTGTCACTTGCTGCAAGGAGCTGCTCAGGCCTATTAAGCTGTGGCGGTGAGTGCAGGCCCCGCCCCCTAGGCCCGATGGAGTTGGCAGGAGGGGGAGCGGTCTACCCAGCACCCACCAGAGCAGCAGCAGCAGTCATACAGGATTTTACTTTTTTGATGTGGAAACAGCATTTGACCATTTAGAATAGGATCTGTTGTGCAATATTTTAATGGCATGATATCCCAGAATGGAAATGGATTTGGCAAAATCTTCTACAGCAAACTATTGGCAGTAGTTTGAAAGAAATCATTTATGAGTTTACTGTCTGGTGGTATTTAACACCCATGAAGATCAAATAATATCTGTAGGGGTTCTAACAATTTATGTTGGAGATATAAAGGAAACCAAGGTGATATGTGACATATTTTGGTCTTTGTTCCCAAAAAGCTTCTTCTGATCTAATATAATAAGAGAAAATGAAGTCCCAACTGGATATGATTTAGCTGTAGAGTCATTAAGTAACACTATTTGAGTCTGTTAAAAGATCTTGTATTAGAGAAAGAGCGATGGTAATACATCAGTTAACCATGTTGGTGGCAAGAAAGAAAAATAAGTATAAAAAGGGAGAATTCCTAGATGCCAAGATCCAAGTTGGGGGCAAGTGCTCTTTGGTAAGTCCAACCTCTGCAAACCCTGTTCTTGAAGGCAAAAATAGAAAAAGAAAATCTATGTATTGTTGATGCTTTAGCCTGAATGCCGCAAAGACACATTTGAACTTCAAAATGTTTTGTTTGTCTCTGCCCCCACTTGCCCCATAACACACATATAATAGTAGTTTTCTGAACAGCTTGAACATTATATTTAAAAAGAATTCAGAGAAAAGGAAACTCAGTCTTGTTTTGGAAAATAAATAATAAGTATTCATGGAATAAGTGAGGAACTGTACGGTTCATTTTCCTGCATGTGCAAAAATAAAGCCAGTGTGAACAAATAAATGAATACAATAAAAATGGCGACTAGACATTCTTTTTTGGCACCCACAACCCAGGTTCCAGGAACCACATGGCTCCTACCTTTTCTATTCCAGTTTCTAACACTGCTCTTAGCCTGTACATTAGAGCCTAATGTCTAGAGCAACCCAGAGACATGGAATGCTGGCAGAAGCCATGTGTAATTCTGCAGGTGTGGTGGTGCTGACTCCCCTAGGAGGCTGCATAGGACAGGACAAAGATCTAAAAACAAGGAGGTCACCTTGAAGTTAAGGCACAGCTGTAGCTCTGACATCACTAACTTCCCACAGTCCTTTTATCACTCTGCAGCATTCCTATTCGGCAGTTGCTAACTTTTGAGCTTGTGTGGGTTGCTATCCCTGGAACAGCACTTTACTCTAAAGGTGATCACAATTAGCACCATGCCATAAAAGGCCCCACCTGCAGCCTTCTGCAGATCAAAGTGTTTTAAATGCACAGGAGCAAGCCAGGTCATTTTTACTCAATGGTCATTTTGGCAATCCTGGTAACAATGTGTAGCGTATTATTTGTATATAAAAAAAAATGCTTTCATCTATTCGGTATGGAAAGAGGAAATATAACACGAAGCATAGGTTAAATATGAGTAGCGTTACAGCCGTTCAAAAATATGATATTACTGGCAGTGGCAATATTTGTGCTGTGATATCAGCTTTCTACACTATCTTTTTCAATTTTTGCTGCTGCTGTTGGGTTTGCGTGTGTGTGTGAGAGAGAGTTTGGTTGTCTTTAGGCACAATGCTTTGATTTGGCAGAAACTCTGGTTTTGCTGGGCAATACTCCAGGGATCTACTTCCTCTGCTGCTGGCTGGAGCGGTGGAACAGCCAAAATAGGGATGAGAGGATGGTGGAGAGAGGAGCACACATTCCTGTATGCCTGCAAACCAGTCATACCTTGAGGACACTCTACACTAGGCCCAGAGCTCGCATGTTTATAACATCTCCATGACAGAGCAGAGGATAACACCATTCATCATCATCATCATCATCATTTTATTGTATGCTTGGTGTTATCTTCCTGAACTCACTCACAGATTTCTTTTTTCTTTTCTTTTTCTTTTTTTGGGGGGTGTCTTCATTCTTTTCTCTAAAAAGAATTTTTGTTTGAGATTCCCAAAATAGAAAATTTGCTCTAGGTCTAATCTAGTAATTTCACACTGCAGGATATTACATCTTGATCCTTCCATGGATTCTTTTTATCCAAACCTCTATGGGCAGTTTAGCAGCTTAATTGTGTGATAAAATGAATTTCTGCTGTAATTGATGCATTTTAGTGAATTCTGGCTGGTGTTCCAGCTGAAGATTTTGTAGTGATGGTAACTCGCTATGCTGGATGATTTGAAACTGTATTTTTATTGCTTCTTTTATTTGTTTATATTTGTTCCCTTCCTGCTCTGCCTTTCACGCTTCTAGTCCTCTCCACTCCTTTCAATTGCCTCCTGCCACCCTTCACTTCTGGTCCATCCTGCCCACCTGGTGGACAGACCTCAGAGCAGCCACTGCATCTGCCATTCACAGTCCCTGCTCCTTGGATTCTTCACAGACACGCAGTGAGGTTTGTGGGCCACTGTTTAGGACCCGCAGTACTAAACAATTATTGTGATGGAGGCCTTATCTGAGAAGCTACTTAAAGCACATTTCAAGGAACGCTTGCTCTGTCGGGCTATGTAGTGTGCAGAAAAGAAACTGCAGTCCCAGGTTGTAAGCATAGCTTCCAGCTCAGGTGAACTCTTTTACTCAACAAATAGGCATATGAGAATGGTCTGTTGGATGTTGGGTGCCATAGAAGCTCAGTCAGGCAATTAAGCTCACCACACGAAACAGCCATTCAGCAGAGTTGTATTTACTAGGCCAACTCCAACATACGTCATTATATACACACACTTTACAGATGTTACGAGTAGTCTCCTCTCTCTCTCTGAGCTCAGAGCAGGTTCTTTGCTTCAAAGTCCTTGCTGTGTCCATAGCCAAATGCTAAGTTCAGTTGCTTCAGAGTCCTGCAATTCTTTTAAAGATGACTCTACTTGGCATGAATATATCTTAACCATGGTGCATCAGAGGAGCTAGGTGGGTTAAACAAGACTGCCATGCAATCATTTACAAGTGAATTCCTGGACACATGTTAGTCTAATTGCCACTCTCCATTCTATTGAGGCTTCAATCTTTATTACCTCTTAACTGAACTGCTATCCGCCCCCCCACTCCTTTCTCTCTCACTCATCTCTGCTGGCACTATATTTCTGGCTGTGATTCAAGTCCAGCTATATGGGGAGGCAAAATCCATGCATTTGTAGCCTACAATGTCTGACTGTGTAAACAGAATGGATCCAATCAAGAAAACACTGGCTCCCTTTTGGCTTTGGCAGATGCATGCTGAAATTCTGGATGTAATAAATTCTGGATGTAATAAAGGAAACCCCAGTTCAAGTAGGGATGACCACAAAGCAGCTGTTTCAGGCTGATGCTGAGGAGTGTCACCAGGGGACAACACATTGTCCGTTATTTGATGCTGATGATTTCACCGTCAGGCCGGGGAAGAAATGCTTGTGGGGTTTTCTTCCTTAGGTGCTACAATAACTTTACCCATCTTGGTACTTTTTACCTTGGGGGAAGGGCAGGCACCTGTGATGGACAGCAGAGTCAGACTAGAGTCTGTGGCTATAGTATTGCGTTTAAGCCCAAGACATCTTAAAGTTAGAGTAAACAAGTTAACTTCTACCTGAAAGAACACATTTCCTGACCCACTTTGTTTCATAAACCTATTTTGTTCAATAAACTTTTCTTGTTTGTTTGTTCAACTCCTGCCTGAGTGTCATGATGCTGTCAGCGGCTCCCAGCTGGTTGTCCAGGAATGTATAAAGACAAGGGAAAGTTTCATACCATCATTTCTTAATTATAATAATAATAATTATTATTAATTTCAATCTTAACAGTGAGAGGCTATAGAACCCAGCCTCTTGGATAATGGTGTTACAGTATTTTCCAACTTTCTCCCTCATCTGCCTCTGAGCTGTGACCTCCCACAAACCACTGTTGTAAATCTATACTGTCTCCACCATTCCTCCTCTGCCCAGTCCCTGATACAGACTCTAAATCATTGCGTTTTCCCTCACACAAGTCCCCCCGCTACATAATCTGTGGTAAATTGTAGAAATTTGTGGAATTGGTGTGCCGTGAGGTGGGTGCACTACATTTTATAGTGGGCAGTTAGAGGAGTGGATCCGCCACATTATTAATTGGTGGTATTACGTGGTGGGCCCCCTATAGCACCATTTACTGCTCTGTCTCGAGGCACAACCCAGGTTTTTATCAGTTTGTAAAATGTCAACAAATACACTAGGAATCAGAGAACTTTCTGTCAGCACTAGGCTGTTGGATGCAGGACTCCGAGGTGACCCAGAAAATTAGAATGTTGGGAAGAAGCTTAGAAAAGAACTTTTCTCCCCGGCATGCTGGTTTTTGACATAGAGGGAAGTGGTGTTAACAATATGGAGGATTCAGTCATGAGATTCTGCCTGCAGTCTGAGGCCAGGAGCCCAGAAACAGGCCCAGCACCCCAGTGAGAACTAGGCCTCAAGTTGTAGGCATTGCAAGAACATGCTATCAAGTAGTAAAAGCCTCCTGCAGAACAAGGTTTGTTACCAGAAACTGGGCCCTCCTCTTTCCCCAGCCTGTGCTTATGATAAGAGACTCATGCTTCCTAGCTTGTGCAGTGATAAAACTTCTATTCTTTATTGCCTCCTCACCCCTTTTTGGTCCTCAACCTTCATTAAAACAAACAGTTGACTTGGCTCTTTATAAATTAGCATAAGGAACTGGGCACAGCAGGGCGAGGGAGGAAACAACTCTTTTATGTTTTGTCAGAACAAAAAGCAGAGTGATGGTCACCGTGAACAAGAAGATCTTTGCCATTTGAGAGGCCTTTGGAGCAGCGTGTAATTAAAGGGGTGATTGCAGATGGATGGTGCATTGATAGCACGCTGCAAAATGGAAATGTTAAGTTGTGGGTTGACATAGCAGATGACACAGCGATTTCTCCAAAGCAGCTCTTTATTTTATAAGCTGGAACAGAACTAAGCTGAGGAGCTCAGTCAGCCTGCTTATATAGAGCTCCAGAACAATGTAACTGTTGCCATTTTCTAAAACTATCCAATCACTGAACGTCACTTTTTGATCCTTCATTTGCATACAAAACTATCTAATCACTGAACGTCACTTTTTGATCCTTCATTTGCATAACTATCTACAGTATCCCCCTGCTGGCCCAGGGTGAGAACTTCAGTACATAACACCCCTCCCCACTGAGATAAGGCGTTAGTTACAATCGTAATGGTTTCCTTATATACAGCACTTCACGTAATGGTTCAATTAGGCACAAAAGCATATCGGTTACATTTCCCATACATAGACCAACAGTGATACATGTCCAACAACATAGTCCTTTAAATAAGTTGGGCGCTTAGAAACTCTGCCAGACCGCCGGGGACTGGTAGCCAAGTCCGGGGGCCACATAATTCTTGCTGAGGCTGTGGTGACCCTAGGTGGCGTTGAAACCAAATCCCCTGGATCCGCTGCTGTGGGTAGAGCCTCCGCAAGTGGAGTGGTCTGAGCCTGTGGTAAGTCTGGCAGACCCTCTGAAGCGGCTTGGTTCGGCTCCACGCTGGCAGTTTGCGAGGGAGGTGTAGGTGGAGCCTCGCCATCTGTAAGTGTCTCTTCTGGAGCCACGAGCGCAGTTGGGGGCACCACGGTAGTGTCCAAGTCCCCAACCTTGCGCCTAAGCTGGTCTATGTGCCGGCGCCACAAGCGCCCGTCTTCGAGTGCCACCTGGTACGAGCAAGGTCCAGTGACTCCCACTACTGTGGCTGGCACCCAAGGAATGTCCCCCACATAGTTCCGGGCAAAGACCTGGTTTCCTGGAACAAATGACCGTGGCGCGTTGGCACAGCCTGGGGGTTCGGCCATGGCAAAGTCCGGGTGCAACTGGTCGAGCAGTGACCTGAGGCAGCGGCCCATAAGCAGTTCAGCAGGACTCCGCCCTGGGGCCGCATGAGGGGTGATGTGTTGCACGAACAAGTATTCGGCGACCCGCTTGTGCCAGTCTCCCCGGTCCAGGCGCGCCAGTGCCTCTTTTGCCGAGCGCACCATTCTCTCTGCTTGCCGGGATGGATGAAATGGTGCCGTTAGGGCATGGCGGATGCCCAGTCCCAAAAGTGCCTCAAAAGTGGCACTCAAAAGTGCCTGACGTGAACTGCGGTCCGTTGTCGGAGACAAAGACATCAGGACACCCATGCGTCGCAAACAGGCCTCACAGCACCCAGATGACGGCCTCGGTAGTGGGAGAGAGCATCAGGGCCACCTCCAGCCATTTGGAATAGGTGTCCACCACTACCATAAAGGTCCGGCCGTGAAAGGGGCTGGCCAGATCGATGTGTACCCTCGACCAGGGTGTCTTTGGCGTCTCCCAGGTGTGTCCCTTAGCTGCCGGTGTTAAGTTGTGGGTTGACATAGCAGACGACACCGTGATTTCTCCAAAGCAGCTCTTTATTTTGTAAGCTGGAACAGAACTAAGCTGAGGAGCTCAGTCAGCCTGCTTATACAGAGCTCCAGAACAATGTAACTGTTGCCATTTTCTAAAACTATCCAATCACTGAACGTCACTTTTTGATCCTTCATTTGCATACAAAACTATCCAATCACTGAACGTCACTTTTCAATCCTTCATTTGCATAACTATCTACAGTATCCCCCTGCTGGCCCAGGGTGAGAACTTCAGTACATAACAGGAAATATGACAATTAACAAACATTTAGCATGCATTCAATCCTGGTTTGTTTCTCAGCTAATTTCTTCCATTGTATGAGAGGCTATGGACGCTGCAGAAAGTGTGGTTCAAGTACCTGCAGCTGTTGAGGTAAATGAACATTCAAGTCAGAGTGGGGCTCCCTGCTTTTTTCCTTCCTGTGCAGGAAGAGAGCTGGCACAAGCAGAATGAATACCAAGGAAACATCTTGGTTTAAGTTTGATGTATGTGACACATGCAAAAGCTATATTAAAGGGACTGCAAAACACTGTAAAGTCCCCTGTACGTTAATTATGGAAATCACAGACAAGGAAGGCAATGGCTAAGGTTTCTGTGTAAGAATTTAGAGATTTAGGTAGAATTTCCTGGTTCCACTGGCACTGCCCACATTTATAGCCCAATCTTTTATTTGAGGGCTCCTCTACTTGACCTGCTTATTTGGCATTCATCCATATTTAGTTGCAGGAAGTTTACGTGGTAGCTTACGTTCAGTCTTTATTGAACACTCGTTCTGATTTATTTCTGAGCCACTTCTATGACAATTATCATTCATCTTGATTTGGTTGCGTGGTGTTTCCACAAAATCATTTGTTCATCCCACACATATCATTGCATTTCTTCATCACTTTTCAAACCAAAAAAGTCTGTTGTTTTTTAAGTGGATTTGTTGGACAAGGGCAAAAGAGAGCTTTAACCTGCTTTAATTGTGCAGACCTAGAATTCTGGTGTGCACTTGAATAATTCCTCCTGCAAAACATTGACAGTTTGGAGGCAGTCTGGAGGCTTTGTGTGTGCAAAAAAACCCAGAAAATCTAACATGTCAGGGAGAAGGGTTCTAGTTCATCCCTCACCTGCTAGTTTCCTATGGAAGAATATTTATTTGTATGGTGCAGGATGCAGTCTGAAATGCTATAGCCCAGATGTAAGTTTATTGCCACAGTGTGAATAAGGCGTCAGTTGACCAGGGCCTGCTCTCAAGTCCTTATAGGATTGCAGTAATAACAGGTAGCAGTTACACAGGCAATGCTCTTGGCCTATTTGTGCCATTCCTTATCAGTGCAGGAGGAGTAAGGGCCAATAAAGGGATGAAAGGCAGTGGGGAAGGAAGCAGAATTGGAATAAATATGCATGGTCCCACTGACAGATACTGAATAGCATTATATTGCCATTCCTCATATTCCAAAAACACTTTGCAAAGGCAAAACCTCTGCCAGACATTCTGCTAGATGTGGCTGTGTCCTGTTCTGTACTGTGGCCTCTACACATTTTTGCAGCACAAGTAACAATACAACAACCATTTGTTGGTGTAATGGGACCTTCTGTGTGAAAAAGCTGCTTTGCAAGTTACCAAAGGAGACTTTCTCCCTGAGCCCCCTGACATAACACAGGATCATTGTGAGGTTGTCCTGGTTGACCTGAAGGAGGTGAGGACAGGTGACCCCACCTAGGCCTGTCCAGGAGGTGAGGACAGGTGACCCCACCTAGGCCTGTCCAAAATTCCCTTTCTCTCTTCCAAAAATCCACAGCTAAAGTTTTTCTCTGCTTTCTCACAAGATGCATAGGCAAAATGTTACTTTTATCAGTACGAGAAGGCTTCAAAAAGCTAATGAATAGGCTCTGTCAAAGCAAGCCTGAGAACTGACTCTTATCTCATTCGGTTGTAACACATCTTGAACATGCTGAACCGCAAGGCTTCTCGACCCCGCTTGGCTTCTCATCCCCTTTTCCTGGGAAGGGTGCCAAGAGTCCAAAAGAGTCCCAAGACAGGAGCTTTCTGTTCATGCTCAGGAAACTCAACATGGGGCAGGACTCTTGAGGAGGAGGAGAAAGCGGAGGGAACTGGAGGGGAATATATGCTCTGTGCAAATGGCTGCGAACTCGTGCTTGTTTGTGAATCTATCAACAAGCTGAAAAGGATTTACTCCATGACTTTATACTTTCCTTAATGGTAAATCTTAAGTAGGGTAGACAAATTGCAACATTGAGCTATTGTAGTTCCCATGCCAATATTGTGTTGTTTAGTCATTTAGTCGTGTACGACTCTTCGTGACCCCATGGATCAGAGCACGCCAGGCACTCCTGTCTTTCACCATTTAAAATTCCTTCTTGCTCCCTGTCAGTGGAGGCTTGTCCTTAAGGGGGACTGGGGCACTGCTCCACCAAGCTCAATTGTTTCTCGGCTGTCCTCCAACAGCCTGCTTCTTTCTTACATCCTCTCTAGGGTTGGCATGAGCAGTGAGCTCTTTCCTCCTCAGTCTCAGGGCTGCCTTTGCAGAACTCAACGAGGGGGAAGGGGCATTCCCCACATGTCCAGGGGAGGAGAGGGGCAGGGAAGCTTGAGTGTGCCAGGTCAGACGTGACCCGGAGGCGGAGCTGCTGCTGTGACTGGGAGTGAGGTGCACTGCGGCCACCCACCCTCCTGCTCTCTTCCCCAGGACAGGCCTAACCTAAGGACAGAGCTGTGGCCAGCAGAAGCACAGCAGCTTAGGTCAGCTCCTTTTCACGTGGAGCCAGGCACCAATGAGGGAGCCTGCTGTGGGGGCACCTGTTTGTGCCCCCTGCCACAAATTTGTGCCCCCACGGCCCACACATGCTACACTTCTGGGTGGGGACAAAACCAGAGTTACTGTAGTTGGCTTAATCCATGGGCGTAGCCAGGATTTTTGTTAGTGGGGGCAGGCCTTTTGTTAGGGGGTCAGAACCTCAGTTAGCTATGTATTTTTATTTATTTTTATTTATTTGGCCCCCCCTTGGCCACATCCATGGCTCCATCTATCATAACATTTTGGAAATGCCCTGACCCACCCACCCTAACACTGATGTTGATTTTCTGAGATATCAGGCGCTCAAGCACAAGTCATACATAAAGAATCGCTGCTGTTTCTTTTTAATGTTTAGACTGTTTAGACTGGAAATTTGCCTCAGTTTTTTATTCTCTAAGGAAGGTTCTGTAAACTGCAGGATAATGTAGTAGCTCACAGCATGGCAGGATGATCCCAAGAAGCTCAGTTAGTTGGGGACATGGGCTTAGCCAGGGGGTGAAGTGGCCACCCCTAAATCAAGTAAATAAATAAAAATACAGAGAGTCTGATATTCCAAATGCAATCACACTTCTTCCTTAGAGCAGCCTCCTATTCATTTATTTCTTGTTGAAAGATAAAGAAGTGTTTTGCAGAAACTAGCAACAACAATCAAGACGACACATGTAGTTCATAGTAACTGTCTTTCAGGGCAGTTTGTCTAGTAACAAAAGCAAGTGTTGCTATGAACACTGACTAGTCACTAGAACAAAAAAATTTTTTTCCTTCCAGTAGCACCTTAAAGACCAACTAAGTTAGTTCTTGGTATGAGCTTTCGTGTGCATGCACACTTCTTCAGATACCTGCATGCACACGAAAGCTCATACCAAGAACTAACTTAGTTGGTCTTTAAGGTGCTACTGGAAGGAAAAGAATTTTTTTTTTTGTTTTGACTATGGCAGACCAACACGGCTACCTGTAACTAGTCACTAGAATAATAAGATGAAAGCTGGAGGTGGGGTTCGGGGTGGGGTTAGTCTTTCTTTATACAAACATGTAAGTATGTGTCAGGGAATCAGGAGCAGGAGCACTGGGGAGAGAGGATTGGGAGAGCGAAGGGGAAGAATCCGAGGGCAGCGTAGGGGAGTATGACAGTGGCCCGAGAGATTCCATGAGCTTCTCCAGCGAATCAGAAGATTCCCAGAAGGGGGCGCCGATGGTCAGGGCAAGGGGGGTCCCAGGGGGGACGCACCAGAAACAAGGAACCAGAGGGGAACCCCAAAGCAGCAGTGGAGGATCAGGACCAGTTTCCCCACCAGAGCGTAGTGGGGGGGAGGAGTCACATGTGTCAGGAGCAGTGTCTCCTCCAGAGAGGGAGTCAGGGCTGACCACGCCTCCAACGGAGGGGAGGTCAGTTGCAGCTAGCCCCCCCGATGGGGGAGGCAGTGACAGCAGCAGTGGAACGGTCAGGAGGAAAGTTGCTGGCTGGGCGCGCGCGCCAAGTTCAAATGTGCAGGCGCGCGGAACAGCAGGAGACCCGGATGGGGAACCAGCTCCTAAAGCCCGCCGGAGGGAGGGAGAAGGCTCAGGGGAATCAGCGGGAGAAGAGGCTAGAAAGGGCGGAACCCCGGCGGGCAGGCGGACCCAGAGGAGGAAGGAGCAGCGGAGAAGGTGGAGCAAGGCTAGACTCTTAAATTGGTGTCAAGGGGGAGGAGACTCAGACGGAGCATCAGTGGTCTGACACTTTAGACGTGGGGCTGCGCGCTGCGGCTCTGGAAGTGAAACTGAACTTCAATAAAGGCTTTTATACTTAACAACGAAGCAGCGTTGGTCCTTTGTGAGCTGGGACCTAGGGTAGCCCTGACAGTATGCTCCGTCTCTCATAAAAACCTCGCAGCGTGAGTTGGTGCAGCGAGGGGCAAGACTTGGTGTTTTGCGAGCTCACGAAGATAGGCAAAGATGACTACAGAGAGCCAGGTGAAAGAACTGCAAGAAGCAGTCACGACGCTTTACGCGGAAGTAGCAGCATCCAGGAAAAGAGAAGAAGAAGCAGTAGCGCTCTGCCGGGATCTGCAAGCCAGGTGGGACCGTTGGGGGAAAGAGGGGCTGCCAGGATCCAAACCGGAGGGAGTTGGCCTCGGGAAGAGGGGGGGCAGCCTGGTGGCGCACTTTGATGGGAACCTGCAGCAATACCCTAACTTCAGAGCTGACGTGGTTTACGCGCTCAATTTGCTTCGGAAAGACTTTAGAGATGAGGAAGAGAAGGTGGGCTTCATAATCACTCATTTGCATGGGGAAGCAAAAGCGTGGCTGCGGAATTTGTGGCGCGAAAAAGACCCTGCCCTCAAAGATTCCGATGCATTTATCAAAGCTATGGACGCTTGCTTTAAATCTACGGTAGATGTAGATATTGCTCGGAGGGAAATGCATGGACTACAGCAAGGGAAAGCGACGGTGAGGCAGTATCACTCGCGCTTTTTTGCCTTACTGAACGTGCTGGGCTGGGAGAAGGACTCCATTGCTGTCAGAGACCTGTTCTGGGAGGGGCTAAGTGGAGAGGTGAAAGATGAACTGGCAAGAGGAGAAAGACCCCAAAATACCCAAGAAGTTGCCCAAAGAGCGTTGGCAATTGGTGTGCGCCTGGAAGGACGTAAGGGAAGCACCCCAGCCAGGACAACCCCTTTCTTTCCCAGAGAGGCGGGGCGGGCGCTGTCCATGCCTCCTTTGGGAAGGGGAGAAGAGCCGATGGAGATTGGTGGTGCAAGGGCTCAGACTGCCAGCAGAGCCCAAACACCGGGAGCAGTCAAGGGGAAGGCTCCTAGAGGGACCAGGAAGTGTTACATCTGCGACAGTGCACAGCACATGGCCAAAGAGTGTCCCCAGAGGCTCCAGAAGCACACTGCAGCCTCAGCAACAGTAAAGGGAACAGGTGAGCAGCTGAAACAGCTGCAGGGGGAAGAAGAAGCCTGGTTGGAAACAGAGCCACTGGGGCCCAACCAGGCAAGTCAGTGAAGCAGTCCCCAGAGATTTTACAGCCCACAGACCCCCTCCCACCCAAACCAGTGGTGCAACTCACCGCATCGCTCCAGTTGCCCAATGGGCACACCATGCAAGTACCAATAACCATTGACTCTGGGAGCAACGCAGACTTTATTGGAGTGGACTTTATCAAGCAACATCGCATAGCACTCATGCCAGCCACGATGCCCCTAAACGTCGTCACGGTCGATGGCAGGAAGCTACTGGGAGGAGAGGTGGTACAGCAAACACCACCGATGGTGATGCAAATTGGAAACCACCGCGAAGTCATCAGCTTCAACGTCACCCACCTGTCGGACACGCCCATAGTGTTGGGTATGAGTTGGCTGGATAGGCACAGCCCGGCATTGGCATGGTACCAGCGGCAGTTGACCTTCTGTTCCTCCTACTGCGCAGAACACTGCATCCAGACCCGCCAGGAGGAGGAGGGGCAAGAGGATGAACCGCAGCTACACCTAGGCATGGTGCAAGCGGTACCCAACAAGTACAAGGAGTTTTTGGAGGTCTTCTGCGAGAGGGAAGCGGATAAGCTGCCTCCCCACAGGCCTTACGACTGCAAGATTGACCTCCTGCCGGGAGCGACGCTGCCGACTGGGAAACTGTATTCCATGTCTGAAGATGAACTGCAAGAACTCAGGGAGTTCATAGATCACAACTTGAAGCGGGGGTTCATCCAAGAATCTAAAGCAGTGGGGGGCAGTCCCGTGTTTTTCGTGAAGAAGAAGGACACGCCCCAACGGAGACTCATAGTTGATTTTAGGACCATAAATTCCAAAACAAAGCCCGCAGCATTCCCCATGCCCAAGATCGACGACCTGCTCGCGACGGTGAGGAAGGGACGGATCTTCACCAAGTTGGATCTACGAGGGGCGTACAACCTTATACGCATGCGGGAGGGCGATGAGTGGAAGACAGCCATGTTTACACCTTTAGGCACCTATGAATATCGCGTAATGCCTTTTGGTCTGCAAAATGGCTCCCATACCTTCCAAGCTTTCATGCATCACGTGTTAGCGGGACTCCTCTACAAGAAGTGCGTCTGCTTCCTGGACGATATCCTGATCTTCTCGGAATCGCAGGAGGCTCACGAGAGGGACGTCAAGGAGGTCCTGCAGAGGCTACGGGAGCACAGACTTTACGCCAAATTAGAGAAGTGCCAGTTCGACATGACGGAGGTGGATTTTCTGGGCTACAAGCTGTCCGACAAGGGACTCGCCATGGACAGCGCCAAGGTCCGCGCGGTGTTGGACTGGAAGAGCCCGCGCAATCGGAAGGAGGTCCAGAGGTTCGTCGGCTTCGCCAACTTTTATCGCAAGTTCATCAAAGGGTTCGCGAAGGAGACGGCGGCCATCACGGACACCCTCAGCTCCAAGAAGAAGAAGTTCACCTGGACGGACCAGGCGGAGCAGTCCTTTCGGAGACTCAAGCGTCTCTTCGCGTCCGAAGAACAGCTGCTACATGTAAACCCCAGCAGACCAATGAGGGTTGAGACGGACGCCTCAGACAGAGCAGTGGGGGCCGTCCTGTTGCAGCAAGATCCGCAAGGGGAATGGAGGCCGTGCGCATTCTACTCCAGGAAACTCAGCAAGGCGGAACAGAACTACACCATCTGGGACAGGGAGTTGCTGGCCATTCATGCAGCTTTCAGGGCGTGGCGGCACTTCCTCGTTGGAGCCAGACACACAGTGCAAGTCCGCACGGACCATAAGAACCTGGAGTACTGGCGCACGGCGCGGTTCCTGAACCAGAGACACATCCGCTGGGCGGAGTTCTTTGCGGATTTCGATTTCCGGATAGAATACATCCCGGGAGACAACAACGTCATGGCGGATGCACTATCCAGGAAGCCGCAGTATCTCGAGGAAGCGGCGCCGGTGGCGGCCAAGCACATTTTCGCACCGAAAGCGTGGGCGTGCGCTTCAGCTGCCGTGGACCTGGACGCGGTGCGTCGAGCGCTGCAGACGGATTCGTTCGCACAATCCAAGATGGAGGAGGTGCGAAGAGGCACAGCGAAGGACGACGAGTTCCAGATACGAGACGGACTGCTCATCCGCAAAGGGGCTCTCTACGTGCCCGGAGACGACCTCCGCGCGAAAGTCTTGCAGCAGCTACACGACGCGCCCAGCGCTGGGCACTTCGGCAAGGACAAAACGGCGGAATTAGTAACCAGAGACTTTTGGTGGCCCAAGGTGAGGGGAGAAGTCGCGGATTACGTCTCCAGGTGTGACACCTGCCAAAGGGCCAAGCCAGTACACAGGAAGCCAGCGGGTCTACTAGAACCCCTACAGACGCCGCTCGAACCGTGGGAGAGAGTGGCCCTGGACTTTGTCACAGATCTGCCCAGCTCGCGAGGCAAAACAGCGGTGCTCGTGGTCGTAGACATGTTCACCAAGATGGCACACTTTATTCCGTGCGCGAAGGTGGCCACAGCGGAACAGACCGCCAAGCTGTTCATAGACCACGTGTTCAAAGCTCACGGCTTGCCGCGGTCCATCCTGTCCGACCGGGGTCGCCAATTCGTCTCGAGCTTCTGGCAGAAGCTGCTGGGCATCCTGAACGTCAAGATCAACTTAGCGTCGGCACGACACCCGCAGACCAACGGACAAGCGGAGAGGGTCAACGCCATCATGCAGCAGTACCTGCGATGCTACGCCAATCAACAACCCTCGACCTGGGTGGACTACCTACCGCTGGCCGAGTTTGCCTACAACAACACGAAGCACGGGTCTACGGGAGTGACACCGTTCTTCGCCAATAATGGGCGGCATCCCAGAACTTTCCCAGGGTTAGAGACGAAGGGGGAGGGGGAGCCAAGGGGAGCAGAGCACTTAGCAGCAGAGTTACAGGAGGTCCACGAGCAACTCCGCAGGCAATTGGAACTGGCGAAACACGCCTACAAAATGCAGGCAGACAAGCACAGGAGGGTCGGGGAGGACATCCAGGTGGGGGACTGGGTCTGGTTAGCAGCCCAGGCAGTGCCGGCCAGGACGCTAGCTAAGAGGAAGCTCAAGCACAAGCAGCTGGGACCTTACCAGGTCGCGGCGCAAATCAATCCAGTGGCCTTCCGGTTGACACTCCCGGAGGGCTCCAGAATGCACCCAGTCTTTCATAGGTCAGTGCTCACACCCTACAGGGAACCCCACAGGTTTCAGGCGACAGGGAACGCGCCAGACACACTTAGTGAATCTCCGAAGAGGGAGGGGTCACGGAGGGCGACGCCACTCAACGAGGTCACGGAGATTTTGGACTCGAGGTGGGGGGAAGAGGGGGTGGAATACCTCCTCGCCAGGGAAGGTACCCCAGCCAGTGCCAACAGGTGGGTACCGTGCTATGCCGTGGAGGAGCACTATCTTAAAGACGAGTTCCATGCACTCTTCCCACACAGACCTATGCCGGCAGAGTATTTCGACGACTGGCTCTTCACGCCCACACTGTCAGCCAGTACGTTCCAGGGTTTTTCATCAGCTGAAGAGACGACGCCAGACACTAGCTCCTCGGAGGGGTCTCTCTCGGGGTTTGCCACAGACCGCTCCTATTGGTGGGACACTCAACCGGAGGTGGGGTGGCGCAGGGAGCTGCTGCGGGGACCTTTGCAAGCTGTCTCACCAGAGGTACCCGGGGGAGGGGAGGACATGGACGTGTTGGGGGAGGATCCTGGATTCGAGCACATCAGCAGAGAGATGGAAGCAGAGGAAATCGACGTCGACGAGCCCGTTGCGGTTGGGCCGGATCCAGTGGACCGGCTACACACCAGGGGGGAAGAATGGTATCCCGCACTCACACCCACTGGACTGGAGCACCCGGAACCCACACCCGAAGAGGGGGAGGGGGGAAGGGGGGGCTTCGAGGGGGGGATGGATGTCAGGGAATCAGGAGCAGGAGCACTGGGGAGAGAGGATTGGGAGAGCGAAGGGGAAGAATCCGAGGGCAGCGTAGGGGAGTATGACAGTGGCCCGAGAGATTCCATGAGCTTCTCCAGCGAATCAGAAGATTCCCAGAAGGGGGCGCCGATGGTCAGGGCAAGGGGGGTCCCAGGGGGGACGCACCAGAAACAAGGAGCCAGAGGGGAACCCCAAAGCAGCAGTGGAGGATCAGGACCAGTTTCCCCACCAGAGCGTAGTGGGGGGGAGGAGTCACATGTGTCAGGAGCAGTGTCTCCTCCAGAGAGGGAGTCAGGGCTGACCACGCCTCCAACGGAGGGGAGGTCAGTTGCAGCTAGCCCCCCCGATGGGGGAAGCAGTGACAGCAGCAGTGGAACGGTCAGGAGGAAAGTTGCTGGCTGGGCGCGCGCGCCAAGTTCAAATGTGCAGGCGCGCGGAACAGCAGGAGACCCGGATGGGGAACCAGCTCCTAAAGCCCGCCGGAGGGAGGGAGAAGGCTCAGGGGAATCAGCGGGAGAAGAGGCTAGAAAGGGCGGAACCCCGGCGGGCAGGCGGACCCAGAGGAGGAAGGAGCAGCGGAGAAGGTGGAGCAAGGCTAGACTCTTAAATTGGTGTCAAGGGGGAGGAGACTCAGACGGAGCATCAGTGGTCTGACACTTTAGACGTGGGGCTGCGCGCTGCGGCTCTGGAAGTGAAACTGAACTTCAATAAAGGCTTTTATACTTAACAACGAAGCAGCGTTGGTCCTTTGTGAGCTGGGACCTAGGGTAGCCCTGACAACTTCCAACATTTATTATCGGGCAAATGATAGATTTTTGCAAGCTTGACTGGTGTCATGTACCACCTGTATATCATTTTCATAATATTCTCTCTTAGGGCATTACATGCCGTAAATTTCATACCTGTGGTCCACAACTGTTCCCAGTCAGCAAACATGATGTTATGACCAACATCTTGTGCCCATTTAATCATAGCAGATTTAACTGTTTCATCCTGCGTGTTCCATTTTAGCAGCAAGTTATACATTCTTGAAAGTGTTTTAGTTTTGGGTTCTAACAATTCAGTTTCCAATTTTGATTTTTCCACCTGGAAACCTATTTTTTTGTCCAAATTATAGGCCTCTCTTATTTGAAAATAATGCAGCCAATCTCGCACCTTGTCTTTTAATTTCTCAAAACTCTGCAATTTCAATTTATCTCCTTCTTGTTCCAATATTTCCCAATATTTCGGCCATTTGGCCTCCATATTGGACTTTTTCAGTGCCTTTGCTTCCATTGGTGACAACCACCTTGGGGTTTTATTCTCCAGTAAGTCTTTATATCTTAGCCAAACATTAAACAGTGCTTTCCTGACAATATGGTTTTTGAATGCTTTATGAGCTTTAACCTTGTCGTACCACAAATATGCATGCCACCCAAAAACGTTATTGAAACCTTCTAAGTCCAAAATGTCTGTGTTCTCAAGAAGCAGCCATTCTTTCAGCCAACAAAATGCGGCCGATTCATAATAAAGTTTCAGGTCTGGCAGGGCAAATCCACCTCTTTCTTTAGCGTCAGTTAGTATTTTAAATTTTATTCTGGGCTTCTTGCCCTGCCAGACAAATCTAGAAATATCTCTCTGCCACTTCTTGAAACAGTCCATTTTGTCCAAAATTTGCAGAGATTGAAACAAAAATAACATCTTTGGCAATACATTCATCTTAATAGCCGCAATTCTGCCCAACAAGGAAAGCTTTAGGTTTGACCATATCTCTAAATCTTTCTTCACTTCTAACCAACATTTCTCATAGTTATCTTTAAATAAGTTTAAATTCTTAGCAGTCATGTTAACCCCCAAATATTTAACTTTCTTTACTATTGTTAGGCCTGTCTCCTTCTGAAACCTTTCTTTCTCAATCGGTGTTAAGTTTTTCTCAAGAACTTTAGTTTTTGACTTATTAAAACCAGCCACCTGACCAAATTCTTGAATCAATTCCAAAACCCTTTTCGAACTAGATTCTGGCTCCTGTAATGTTAAAACTAGGTCATCTGCAAATGCTTTCAATTTGTATTGCTTGGCTCCGACCTGAATACCTTTAATCAAACGGTCCCTTCTAATCATGTTCAATAATACCTCCAGGACTGAAATAAAGAGCAATGGGGAGATTGGGCAGCCTTGTCGTGTACCTTTCTCTATCTTAAATTCCTCTGTCACCACATTGTTAACAATTAGTTTAGCCTTTTGTTCTGAGTAAATTGCACTTATACCATTCTCAAACCCTTGGCCCACCCCCATCCCCTGAAGATTTTTCTTCATAAAACACCAAGAAATGTTGTCAAAGGCTTTCTCCGCATCTATAAAAATTAAAACTGCTTTGGTATTTATGTTCACTTGCAGCTTCTCCAAAATGTTAATTATGTTCCTCGTATTGTCCGACAAGTGTCTGCCCGGGAGAAAGCCAGCTTGGTCCTTGTGGATCTCTTCCAATAATACTTTTTTTAACCTATTAGCCAAAATATCAGCAAATATTTTGTAATCCACATTAAGCAGGGATATGGGGCGGTAGTTCTTAAGTTGCGTCTTTTCAGACTCAGTTTTCGGTATAAGTGTAATATAGGCTTCCTGCCACGACTCCGGCGCCTTTTTCCCCTCTAAGATCTCATTGCAGACCTCCTTTAGTGGCCGAATTAACCAGTCTTTCAAAACTCTATAATATTTGGAGGTTAAACCGTCTGGTCCTGGAGATTTACCCAACTGCATATTCTGAATGGCACCCTCCACTTCCTGTTCTGTAATTTTATCACTCAACATTGTCTTTTTTTCTTGAGAGATTTTTTGTAGTCCATTTTTCCTCAGGAATTGGTCTAACTCATCCTCTTTCTGTGGCCCTTGTGTATATAGTTGTTTAAAATATCTCTGGAAACAGTTTCTAATTTCCAATGGATTCTGTATGATCTTTCCATTTACCTCCAAATTTGTAATAGTATTTAATTTCTGCCTTTTCTTCATCTGCCATGCTAGCAGTTTCCCACATTTGTTAGCCGATTCAAATGACTTTTGTCTCATCTGCTTAATTTTCCATTCCACCTCCTGGTTTATCATTTTCATATACTGTACTTGATATAACTTAATTTCTCTCAGAATCTCTTGCGATTTTGGTTTCGCTCTTAATTTCTTCTCTCCTTCTTTTATTTTTTCCAAAATTTTATCTTTTTTCTCATTTTGGGTTCTCTTCTTTATTACATTCTGTTGGATCAAAAACCCTCTCATAACCGCTTTGCCTGCGTCCCAGATTGTCCTTTTTTCAACCGTAGTGTTCAGATTTATCTCAAAGTAATCTCTCAAAGTTTTTTGGGCCTTCTTAATCACCTCCTGGTCTCTGAACAGGGTGTCATTCATCCTCCATCTGTAGGAACCGATTGGCGTTAGTTTCATCTCCATCTTCACTGCATTATGGTCGGAGCAAGTTTTTGGGCAAATTTCCACTTTTCGTGTCTTAGGTGCCAGTCCTCTAGTTATCCATATTTGGTCAATTCTTGTCCAGGTCATGTTGGCTTCAGAGAAGAATGTTCCCTCTCTTCCAAGGGGGTTCTTAGTTCTCCAAATGTCAATCAAGTCCATATTGTCAGCCAATTCAAAAAAGGTTTTTGGTAATCTGCCATCTTTAGTTACCACCTGTCTCTGCGACTTATCCATGTTTGTAGATACCACCCCATTCATATCTCCCATCATAATGATGTTATAGTCCAAATAGTCCAACAATGTCTCATGCAATTTCTTAAAAAATTCAGACTTCCCCTCGTTTGGTGCATACACTCCTACGATCAAATATTTTTCACCTTGTGATTGAATCTCGATTGCAACAAATCTTCCTTGTTCATCTTTAAAAACAAATTTCGGTGATAGGCTTTCTTTAGCATAGATAACAACTCCTCTCTTTTTGACTTTGTCCGATGAGATAAATTCTTGGCCCAATCTTTTGTTAATAAGGACTTTTCTATGGAGCCTTACCACATGGGTTTCCTGTAAACAAATTAAGTCCAATTGTTCCTTTTTCAGTATATGAAATACTTTCCTCCTCTTCTCCGGGGAGTTAAAACCGTGAATATTCCAGCTTAATAATTGCAGAGACATGATGTGTTTATTTTAATTTCCTCCAGCTGCTCCCAAAAGCTCGTCCAGTTCTTGCGGTGGTATCTTTCTTTTTGATTTGTCAGGTCCCAAAGGTGGTGGTGCTATGTCTAAAACTCCTGGTCTCTGGTCTCTTGGCACTTCTGTCGCTTCTTTTTGTAATTCTTCTTCGAAATCTCTCAAAAATCTTTCCTTGTCTTCCACTGATCTGATTCTAAACTTTTTCCCTTTAAAGGTAAAAGACAGTCCCTGGGGGAATTCCCATCTAAAGGCTATGCAGTTCCTTCTCAGTAGGGCCACCAAGTCTCCGTAATTGGTTCTCAAATCCAAAAGATATTTCGGTATATCCTTGAAAATCTCAACTCTGGAGTCGTTGATCTCTAGGGTCTTCTGAAAGTGTGCACTCAATATTTTATCCCTCTCTTCTTTCGAACGGAGGGTCACCAAACAGTCTCTCACCCTGTTTTTCCTCCCCCCTCTTCCAAGTCTAAAAGCGCTCACTATCTTGAAATCTTTTTCCAGCTCCAAATTCCAAAATTTCACAAATTCCTGTGTAAGATAGTCACTCAAATTGTCCTTTTCAAGTTCCGGCACGGCTCTGATCCTCAGGTTTGTCTGTTTTTCTTTCAATTCGATCATAGACAATAAAGCCTGATGATCCCCAATCTGTTTACGCATAGGTTTAATTTCTTCCTCCACAGCCACAACTTTTTCTTTTGCTTCCTCAGCTATTTTTCTAGTAGACGCAGATTCCTCCAGCAGTTTTTCAAAGGCTTTTGTGTTTGAATTAATACTGGCTGTGTTCCCTTCAATTTTAGTTGATTGGTCGGAGACCTGTTTGCTTAGGCCTTCCAATTTCTCATAAATTTTATTCAGTACAGATGTAAATTCCCCTTCTGAGGCCATTCATTTTATCTCGGTTTGCCCCGAATCTTCCTCCTGAGTCACAGGAAGGCCGGGCACAGATGCTCTACGTTGCTGGGAGACTGTACTAGACTGTTGCACTCTGCCCTTGGATCTTGTTGGATCTTGTTCAGTCATCCCCTTTTATCTTTCAGTCAAGGTCGGTCCCACGGTCTGGCCTTACTGTGGAAATTCCCCAATGTCAGCAATGGAAAATTCCCCCAGCTAGATGCACTCTTTAATAGTCCTCTAGGGGGACACTGTAGCAGCCATAAAGTTCACAGTAACAAAGTACTTTCCTAAATTTCCATGTCCCCTCCAATATAAACAAGCAACAGTTTCCAATCCAAAGAAGACTCTGAAATGTATCACCTTGCAGAATTAAATCTTAAATGTAGCAATGTTCATAAGTAGTGCAAGTCCAAATGTAGCAGTTCATACACCTGGCAGTCCGTTCCCAGGGATTTCAAAAGACAGCTTTTTTTTTTTTAATTTTCCCAGAAGAAATAAAGTCACTTTCCTTGCTTTCCCCCCTCTCCTGATCTGGGGGGGGGGGGAATTCTTTCGTTTTAATGCTTGAATTAAAAGTTCTTAAGTCTCCACTTTGAAGTACTAGTGTAGAAACGTCTTTGCTTTGATCTGTTACAAAGCGGAAAGGCGGACTTCCTGTTTACACCTTCCCACTTCAGTGCCAAATTCTCAGATTTTTTCTCTTCAAATCCAGTTCTTTTAAAATCACCTACTCACGGATAGTCGTTTAGCAGCCAAATTTTCACAGGAAAAAGGTCAGCGCTCTCCGGCAACAGCTACGCGGCTTCACCCCGCAGAAGCAGCAGTCGACTCATAGCACCGCGCCGCTCCCGTTACGCTCCGGAACCCCTTACGGGGCTCCCTCGCTGAATCGGGGGGCGCTAATGGTGCCCGCCGAGTCCCACGCTCGCAGGCTCCTTCTGCCTGCGATTTTCAGCCGGGTCTCCGCTTCGCCGTAGCGGACAGACCCACTTTCTGCGGAGCTTCCCCCTCCTACTCAGAAGGAGACCGCCATTGCCATTGGCGCCGCCTCCGGAAGTTGTGGGGGCACAAATTTGTGGCAGGGGGCACAAACAGGTGCCCCCACAGCAGGCTCCCTCATTGGTGCCTGGCTCCACGTGAAAAGGAGCTGACCTAAGCTGCTGTGCTTCTGCTGGCCACAGCTCTGTCCTTAGGTTAGGCCTGTCCTGGGGAAGAGAGCAGGAGGGTGGGTGGCCGCAGTGCACCTCACTCCCAGTCACAGCAGCAGCTCCGCCTCCGGGTCACGTCTGACCTGGCACACTCAAGCTTCCCTGCCCCTCTCCTCCCCTGGACATGTGGGGAATGCCCCTTCCCCCTCGTTGAGTTCTGCAAAGGCAGCCCTGAGACTGAGGAGGAAAGAGCTCACTGCTCATGCCAACCCTAGAGAGGATGTAAGAAAGAAGCAGGCTGTTGGAGGACAGCCGAGAAACAATTGAGCTTGGTGGAGCAGTGCCCCAGTCCCCCTTAAGGACAAGCCTCCACTGACAGGGAGCAAGAAGGAATTTTAAATGGTGAAAGACAGGAGTGCCTGGCGTGCTCTGATCCATGGGGTCACGAAGAGTCGTACACGACTAAATGACTAAACAACACAATATTGGCATGGGAACTACAATAGCTCAATGTTGCAATTTGTCTACCCTACTTAAGATTTACCATTAAGGAAAGTATAAAGTCATGGAGTAAATCCTTTTCAGCTTGTTGATAGATTCACAAACAAGCACGAGTTCGCAGCCATTTGCACAGAGCATATATTCCCCTCCAGTTCCCTCCGCTTTCTCCTCCTCCTCAAGAGTCCTGCCCCATGTTGAGTTTCCTGAGCATGAACAGAAAGCTCCTGTCTTGGGACTCTTTTGGACTCTTGGCACCCTTCCCAGGAAAAGGGGATGAGAAGCCAAGCGGGGTCGAGAAGCCTTGCGGTTCAGCATGTTCAAGATGTGTTACAACCGAATGAGATAAGAGTCAGTTCTCAGGCTTGCTTTGACAGAGCCTATTCATTAGCTTTTTGAAGCCTTCTCGTACTGATAAAAGTAACATTTTGCCTATGCATCTTGTGAGAAAGCAGAGAAAAACTTTAGCTGTGGATTTTTGGAAGAGAGAAAGGGAATTTTGGACAGGCCTAGGTGGGGTCACCTGTCCTCACCTCCTGGACAGGCCTAGGTGGGGTCACCTGTCCTCACCTCCTTCAGGTCAACCAGGACAACCTCACAATGATCCTGTGTTATGTCAGGGGGCTCAGGGAGAAAGTCTCCTTTGGTAACTTGCAAAGCAGCTTTTTCACACAGAAGGTCCCATTACACCAACAAATGGTTGTTGTATTGTTACTTGTGCTGCAAAAATGTGTAGAGGCCACAGTACAGAACAGGACACAGCCACATCTAGCAGAATGTCTGGCAGAGGTTTTGCCTTTGCAAAGTGTTTTTGGAATATGAGGAATGGCAATATAATGCTATTCAGTATCTGTCAGTGGGACCATGCATATTTATTCCAATTCTGCTTCCTTCCCCACTGCCTTTCATCCCTTTATTGGCCCTTACTCCTCCTGCACTGATAAGGAATGGCACAAATAGGCCAAGAGCATTGCCTGTGTAACTGCTACCTGTTATTACTGCAATCCTATAAGGACTTGAGAGCAGGCCCTGGTCAACTGACGCCTTATTCACACTGTGGCAATAAACTTACATCTGGGCTATAGCATTTCAGACTGCATCCTGCACCATACAAATAAATATTCTTCCATAGGAAACTAGCAGGTGAGGGATGAACTAGAACCCTTCTCCCTGACATGTTAGATTTTCTGGGTTTTTTTGCACACACAAAGCCTCCAGACTGCCTCCAAACTGTCAATGTTTTGCAGGAGGAATTATTCAAGTGCACACCAGAATTCTAGGTCTGCACAATTAAAGCAGGTTAAAGCTCTCTTTTGCCCTTGTCCAACAAATCCACTTAAAAAACAACAGACTTTTTTGGTTTGAAAAGTGATGAAGAAATGCAATGATATGTGTGGGATGAACAAATGATTTTGTGGAAACACCACGCAACCAAATCAAGATGAATGATAATTGTCATAGAAGTGGCTCAGAAATAAATCAGAACGAGTGTTCAATAAAGACTGAACGTAAGCTACCACGTAAACTTCCTGCAACTAAATATGGATGAATGCCAAATAAGCAGGTCAAGTAGAGGAGCCCTCAAATAAAAGATTGGGCTATAAATGTGGGCAGTGCCAGTGGAACCAGGAAATTCTACCTAAATCTCTAAATTCTTACACAGAAACCTTAGCCATTGCCTTCCTTGTCTGTGATTTCCATAATTAACGTACAGGGGACTTTACAGTGTTTTGCAGTCCCTTTAATATAGCTTTTGCATGTGTCACATACATCAAACTTAAACCAAGATGTTTCCTTGGTATTCATTCTGCTTGTGCCAGCTCTCTTCCTGCACAGGAAGGAAAAAAGCAGGGAGCCCCACTCTGACTTGAATGTTCATTTACCTCAACAGCTGCAGGTACTTGAACCACACTTTCTGCAGCGTCCATAGCCTCTCATACAATGGAAGAAATTAGCTGAGAAACAAACCAGGATTGAATGCATGCTAAATGTTTGTTAATTGTCATATTTCCTGTTATGTACTGAAGTTCTCACCCTGGGCCAGCAGGGGGATACTGTAGATAGTTATGCAAATGAAGGATTGAAAAGTGACGTTCAGTGATTGGATAGTTTTGTATGCAAATGAAGGATCAAAAAGTGACGTTCAGTGATTGGATAGTTTTAGAAAATGGCAACAGTTACATTGTTCTGGAGCTCTGTATAAGCAGGCTGACTGAGCTCCTCAGCTTAGTTCTGTTCCAGCTTACAAAATAAAGAGCTGCTTTGGAGAAATCACGGTGTCGTCTGCTATGTCAACCCACAACTTAACACCGGCAGCTAAGGGACACACCTGGGAGACGCCAAAGACACCCTGGTCGAGGGTACACATCGATCTGGCCAGCCCCTTTCACGGCCGGACCTTTATGGTAGTGGTGGACACCTATTCCAAATGGCTGGAGGTGGCCCTGATGCTCTCTCCCACTACCGAGGCCGTCATCTGGGTGCTGTGAGGCCTGTTTGCGACGCATGGGTGTCCTGATGTCTTTGTCTCCGACAACGGACCGCAGTTCACGTCAGGCACTTTTGAGTGCCACTTTTGAGGCACTTTTGGGACTGGGCATCCGCCATGCCCTAACGGCACCATTTCATCCATCCCGGCAAGCAGAGAGAATGGTGCGCTCGGCAAAAGAGGCACTGGCGCGCCTGGACCGGGGAGACTGGCACAAGCGGGTCGCCGAATACTTGTTCGTGCAACACATCACCCCTCATGCGGCCCCAGGGCGGAGTCCTGCTGAACTGCTTATGGGCCGCTGCCTCAGGTCACTGCTCGACCAGTTGCACCCGGACTTTGCCATGGCCGAACCCCCAGGCTGTGCCAACGCGCCACGGTCATTTGTTCCAGGAAACCAGGTCTTTGCCCGGAACTATGTGGGGGACATTCCTTGGGTGCCAGCCACAGTAGTGGGAGTCACTGGACCTTGCTCGTACCAGGTGGCACTCGAAGACGGGCGCTTGTGGCGCCGGCACATAGACCAGCTTAGGCGCAAGGTTGGGGACTTGGACACTACCGTGGTGCCCCCAACTGCGCTCGTGGCTCCAGAAGAGACACTTACAGATGGCGAGGCTCCACCTACACCTCCCTCGCAAACTGCCAGCGTGGAGCCGAACCAAGCCGCTTCAGAGGGTCTGCCAGACTTACCACAGGCTCAGACCACTCCACTTGCGGAGGCTCTACCCACAGCAGCGGATCCAGGGGATTTGGTTTCAACGCCACCTAGGGTCACCACAGCCTCAGCAAGAATTATGTGGCCCCCGGACTTGGCTACCAGTCCCCGGCGGTCTGGCAGAGTTTCTAAGCGCCCAACTTATTTAAAGGACTATGTTGTTGGACATGTATCACTGTTGGTCTATGTATGGGAAATGTAACCGATATGCTTTTGTGCCTAATTGAACCATTACGTGAAGTGCTGTATATAAGGAAACCATTACGATTGTAACTAACGCCTTATCTCAGTGGGGAGGGGTGTTATGTACTGAAGTTCTCACCCTGGGCCAGCAGGGGGATACTGTAGATAGTTATGCAAATGAAGGATCAAAAAGTGACGTTCAGTGATTAGATAGTTTTGTATGCAAATGAAGGATCAAAAAGTGACGTTCAGTGATTGGATAGTTTTAGAAAATGGCAACAGTTACATTGTTCTGGAGCTCTATATAAGCAGGCTGACTGAGCTCCTCAGCTTAGTTCTGTTCCAGCTTATAAAATAAAGAGCTGCTTTGGAGAAATCGCTGTGTCATCTGCTATGTCAACCCACAACTTAACATTTCCATTTTGCAGCGTGCTATCAATGCACCATCCATCTGCAATCACCCCTTTAATTACACGCTGCTCCAAAGGCCTCTCAAATGGCAAAGATCTTCTTGTTCACGGTGACCATCACTCTGCTTTTTGTTCTGACAAAACATAAAAGAGTTGTTTCCTCCCTCGCCCTGCTGTGCCCAGTTCCTTATGCTAATTTATAAAGAGCCAAGTCAACTGTTTGTTTTAATGAAGGTTGAGGACCAAAAAGGGGTGAGGAGGCAATAAAGAATAGAAGTTTTATCACTGCACAAGCTAGGAAGCATGAGTCTCTTATCATAAGCACAGGCTGGGGAAAGAGGAGGGCCCAGTTTCTGGTAACAAACCTTGTTCTGCAGGAGGCTTTTACTACTTGATAGCATGTTCTTGCAATGCCTACAACTTGAGGCCTAGTTCTCACTGGGGTGCTGGGCCTGTTTCTGGGCTCCTGGCCTCAGACTGCAGGCAGAATCTCATGACTGAATCCTCCATATTGTTAACACCACTTCCCTCTATGTCAAAAACCAGCATGCCGGGGAGAAAAGTTCTTTTCTAAGCTTCTTCCCAACATTCTAATTTTCTGGGTCACCTCGGAGTCCTGCATCCAACAGCCTAGTGCTGACAGAAAGTTCTCTGATTCCTAGTGTATTTGTTGACATTTTACAAACTGATAAAAACCTGGGTTGTGCCTCGAGACAGAGCAGTAAATGGTGCTATAGGGGGCCCACCACGTAATACCACCAATTAATAATGTGGCGGATCCACTCCTCTAACTGCCCACTATAAAATGTAGTGCACCCACCTCACGGCACACCAATTCCACAAATTTCTACAATTTACCACAGATTATGTAGCGGGGGGACTTGTGTGAGGGAAAACGCAATGATTTAGAGTCTGTATCAGGGACTGGGCAGAGGAGGAATGGTGGAGACAGTATAGATTTACAACAGTGGTTTGTGGGAGGTCACAGCTCAGAGGCAGATGAGGGAGAAAGTTGGAAAATACTGTAACACCATTATCCAAGAGGCTGGGTTCTATAGCCTCTCACTGTTAAGATTGAAATTAATAATAATTATTATTATTATAATTAAGAAATGATGGTATGAAACTTTCCCTTGTCTTTATACATTCCTGGACAACCAGCTGGGAGCCGCTGACAGCATCATGACACTCAGGCAGGAGTTGAACAAACAAACAAGAAAAGTTTATTGAACAAAATAGGTTTATGAAACAAAGTGGGTCAGGAAATGTGTTCTTTCAGGTAGAAGTTAACTTGTTTACTCTAACTTTAAGATGTCTTGGGCTTAAACGCAATACTATAGCCACAGACTCTAGTCTGACTCTGCTGTCCATCACAGGTGCCTGCCCTTCCCCCAAGGTAAAAAGTACCAAGATGGGTAAAGTTATTGTAGCACCTAAGGAAGAAAACCCCACAAGCATTTCTTCCCCGGCCTGACGGTGAAATCATCAGCATCAAATAACGGACAATGTGTTGTCCCCTGGTGACACTCCTCAGCATCAGCCTGAAACAGCTGCTTTGTGGTCATCCCTACTTGAACTGGGGTTTCCTTTATTACATCCAGAATTTATTACATCCAGAATTTCAGCATGCATCTGCCAAAGCCAAAAGGGAGCCAGTGTTTTCTTGATTGGATCCATTCTGTTTACACAGTCAGACATTGTAGGCTACAAATGCATGGATTTTGCCTCCCCATATAGCTGGACTTGAATCACAGCCAGAAATATAGTGCCAGCAGAGATGAGTGAGAGAGAAAGGAGTGGGGGGGCGGATAGCAGTTCAGTTAAGAGGTAATAAAGATTGAAGCCTCAATAGAATGGAGAGTGGCAATTAGACTAACATGTGTCCAGGAATTCACTTGTAAATGATTGCATGGCAGTCTTGTTTAACCCACCTAGCTCCTCTGATGCACCATGGTTAAGATATATTCATGCCAAGTAGAGTCATCTTTAAAAGAATTGCAGGACTCTGAAGCAACTGAACTTAGCATTTGGCTATGGACACAGCAAGGACTTTGAAGCAAAGAACCTGCTCTGAGCTCAGAGAGAGAGAGGAGACTACTCGTAACATCTGTAAAGTGTGTGTATATAATGACGTATGTTGGAGTTGGCCTAGTAAATACAACTCTGCTGAATGGCTGTTTCGTGTGGTGAGCTTAATTGCCTGACTGAGCTTCTATGGCACCCAACATCCAACAGACCATTCTCATATGCCTATTTGTTGAGTAAAAGAGTTCACCTGAGCTGGAAGCTATGCTTACAACCTGGGACTGCAGTTTCTTTTCTGCACACTACATAGCCCGACAGAGCAAGCGTTCCTTGAAATGTGCTTTAAGTAGCTTCTCAGATAAGGCCTCCATCACAATAATTGTTTAGTACTGCGGGTCCTAAACAGTGGCCCACAAACCTCACTGCGTGTCTGTGAAGAATCCAAGGAGCAGGGACTGTGAATGGCAGATGCAGTGGCTGCTCTGAGGTCTGTCCACCAGGTGGGCAGGATGGACCAGAAGTGAAGGGTGGCAGGAGGCAATTGAAAGGAGTGGAGAGGACTAGAAGCGTGAAAGGCAGAGCAGGAAGGGAACAAATATAAACAAATAAAAGAAGCAATAAAAATACAGTTTCAAATCATCCAGCATAGCGAGTTACCATCACTACAAAATCTTCAGCTGGAACACCAGCCAGAATTCACTAAAATGCATCAATTACAGCAGAAATTCATTTTATCACACAATTAAGCTGCTAAACTGCCCATAGAGGTTTGGATAAAAAGAATCCATGGAAGGATCAAGATGTAATATCCTGCAGTGTGAAATTACTAGATTAGACCTAGAGCAAATTTTCTATTTTGGGAATCTCAAACAAAAATTCTTTTTAGAGAAAAGAATGAAGACACCCCCCAAAAAAAGAAAAAGAAAAGAAAAAAGAAATCTGTGAGTGAGTTCAGGAAGATAACACCAAGCATACAATAAAATGATGATGATGATGATGATGAATGGTGTTATCCTCTGCTCTGTCATGGAGATGTTATAAACATGCGAGCTCTGGGCCTAGTGTAGAGTGTCCTCAAGGTATGACTGGTTTGCAGGCATACAGGAATGTGTGCTCCTCTCTCCACCATCCTCTCATCCCTATTTTGGCTGTTCCACCGCTCCAGCCAGCAGCAGAGGAAGTAGATCCCTGGAGTATTGCCCAGCAAAACCAGAGTTTCTGCCAAATCAAAGCATTGTGCCTAAAGACAACCAAACTCTCTCTCACACACACACGCAAACCCAACAGCAGCAGCAAAAATTGAAAAAGATAGTGTAGAAAGCTGATATCACAGCACAAATATTGCCACTGCCAGTAATATCATATTTTTGAACGGCTGTAACGCTACTCATATTTAACCTATGCTTCGTGTTATATTTCCTCTTTCCATACCGAATAGATGAAAGCATTTTTTTTTATATACAAATAATACGCTACACATTGTTACCAGGATTGCCAAAATGACCATTGAGTAAAAATGACCTGGCTTGCTCCTGTGCATTTAAAACACTTTGATCTGCAGAAGGCTGCAGGTGGGGCCTTTTATGGCATGGTGCTAATTGTGATCACCTTTAGAGTAAAGTGCTGTTCCAGGGATAGCAACCCACACAAGCTCAAAAGTTAGCAACTGCCGAATAGGAATGCTGCAGAGTGATAAAAGGACTGTGGGAAGTTAGTGATGTCAGAGCTACAGCTGTGCCTTAACTTCAAGGTGACCTCCTTGTTTTTAGATCTTTGTCCTGTCCTATGCAGCCTCCTAGGGGAGTCAGCACCACCACACCTGCAGAATTACACATGGCTTCTGCCAGCATTCCATGTCTCTGGGTTGCTCTAGACATTAGGCTCTAATGTACAGGCTAAGAGCAGTGTTAGAAACTGGAATAGAAAAGGTAGGAGCCATGTGGTTCCTGGAACCTGGGTTGTGGGTGCCAAAAAAGAATGTCTAGTCGCCATTTTTATTGTATTCATTTATTTGTTCACACTGGCTTTATTTTTGCACATGCAGGAAAATGAACCGTACAGTTCCTCACTTATTCCATGAATACTTATTATTTATTTTCCAAAACAAGACTGAGTTTCCTTTTCTCTGAATTCTTTTTAAATATAATGTTCAAGCTGTTCAGAAAACTACTATTATATGTGTGTTATGGGGCAAGTGGGGGCAGAGACAAACAAAACATTTTGAAGTTCAAATGTGTCTTTGCGGCATTCAGGCTAAAGCATCAACAATACATAGATTTTCTTTTTCTATTTTTGCCTTCAAGAACAGGGTTTGCAGAGGTTGGACTTACCAAAGAGCACTTGCCCCCAACTTGGATCTTGGCATCTAGGAATTCTCCCTTTTTATACTTATTTTTCTTTCTTGCCACCAACATGGTTAACTGATGTATTACCATCGCTCTTTCTCTAATACAAGATCTTTTAACAGACTCAAATAGTGTTACTTAATGACTCTACAGCTAA
Organism: Podarcis filfolensis; assembly: GCF_964270895.1. Taxonomy (NCBI): domain Eukaryota; kingdom Metazoa; phylum Chordata; class Lepidosauria; order Squamata; family Lacertidae; genus Podarcis; species Podarcis filfolensis. The sequence continues at coordinate 100,540,038 of NC_139608.1, forward strand.
ATCATATCCAGTTGGGACTTCATTTTCTCTTATTATATTAGATCAGAAGAAGCTTTTTGGGAACAAAGACCAAAATATGTCACATATCACCTTGGTTTCCTTTATATCTCCAACATAAATTGTTAGAACCCCTACAGATATTATTTGATCTTCATGGGTGTTAAATACCACCAGACAGTAAACTCATAAATGATTTCTTTCAAACTACTGCCAATAGTTTGCTGTAGAAGATTTTGCCAAATCCATTTCCATTCTGGGATATCATGCCATTAAAATATTGTACAACAGATCCTATTCTAAATGGTCAAATGCTGTTTCCACATCAAAAAAGTAAAATCCTGTATGACTGCTGCTGCTGCTCTGGTGGGTGCTGGGTAGACCGCTCCCCCTCCTGCCAACTCCATCGGGCCTAGGGGGCAGGGCCTGCACTCACCGCCACAGCTTAATAGGCCTGAGCAGCTCCTTGCAGCAAGTGACAAAAATGGTTTTAAATGTTTTAAGTGCTTTTAATTTGCTGCACCTTAAATGGTGGTTTTTAAATATAATATTGTATTATTGTATTTTTGCTTGGGGTGGGAGTTGTTTAATTTTAGTATAATTGTTTTTTGCTTTGTTTTAATGCTTTCTTTTTTGTTAAGTTATTATATAGTTTGTATTTTGCTTTTTAAGAGGAAGGGTCAGAACTGCCTGGGAGTGGGCCTCAGTCAATAGAATGGCTGGGGCAGGTTCCACAGGGGGGGATGTATTGGGAAACCCGATCTCAGTGATCACGGGCAGGAGGAGGAGTTACCCTAAGACCAGACCATGTCATTACCGAGGAGGCAGGCTTAGTTGTTGTTTGAGGACTATCCCTGCCTCCAGGTATGGTCCTGACCGGAAGGATACTGGAATCAGCAAGGGAAACCCACATGACCTGAAAGTGTTGCTGTGCAATGCCAGGTCAATGATGAATAAAACCACTGCCATCCACGACCTGATTGTGGATGGAGGATTAGACCTGGCATGTGTGACAGAGACCTGGTTGGATGAAGCAGATGGGCCTGTCCTTGCCGCTGCTTGCCCACCAGGTTTCTCTTACACACAGCAACCCAGGTCATGTGGGCGGTGAGGGGGGGTTGCAGTGATTTTAAGAAAGTCATTAGTCTGCACCAGGCGTCCTATTGGGAAGACCCAGTTCTCTGAGTGCATGTTCTGGAAGTTGGGCTATAGGGGGAGTACAGGATTCCTATTGGTGTACCGACCTCCCGGCTGCACCAAGGATTCCCTGCCCGAGCTGCTTCAGATCGTGGTGGATATGCTCCTGGAGACGCCTAGCTTGGTTGTCCTAGGGGATTTTAACATCCATGCCAACGCAACCTTACATGGGGCCACTCAGGACTTCGTGGAAAGCATGGAAACTACAACTAATCCAGAATGCGGCAGCTAGACTGGTGACTGGGAGCGGCCGCGGAGACCACATAACACCGGTCTTGAAAGACCTACATTGGCTCCCAGTACGTTTCCGAGCACAATTCAAAGTGTTGGTGCTGACCTTTAAAGCCCTAAACGGCCTCGGTCCAGTATATCTGAAGGAGCGTCTCCTCCCCCATCGCTCTGCCCGGACACTGAGGTCCAGCTCCGAGGGCCTTCTGGCGGTTCCCTCACTGCGAGAGGCCAAGTTACAGGGAACCAGGCAGAAGGCCTTCTTGGTAGTGGCGCCCGCCCTGTGGAACGCCCTCCCATCAGATGTCAAAGCGATAAACATCTACCTGACATTCAGAAGACATCTGAAGGCAGCCCTGTTCAGGGAAGTTTTTAATATGTGACATTTTAGTGTTTCTTTCATCTTTGTTGGAAGCCGCCCAGAGTGGCTGGGGAAACCCAGCCAGATGGGCGGGGTACAAATAATAAATTATTATTATTATTGTCAGAGCTACCCTAGGTCCCAGCTCACAAAGGGCCAACGCTGCTTCGTTGTTAAGTATAAAAGTCTTTATTGAAGTTCAGTTTCACTTCCAGAGCCGCAGCGCGCAGCTCTACGTCTCAACTGTCAGACCGCTGATGCTCCGTCTGAGTCTCCTCCCCCTTGACACCAATTTAAGATTCTAGCCTTGCTCCACCTTCTCCGCTGCTCCTTCCTCCTCTGGGTCCGCCTGCCCGCCGGGGTTCCGCCCTTTCTAGCCTCTTCTCCCGCTGATTCCCCTGAGCCTTCTCCCTCCCTCCGGCGGGCTTTAGGAGCTGGTTCCCCATCCGGGTCTCCTGCTGTTCCGCGCGCCTGCACATTTGAACTTGGCGCGCGCGCCCAGCCAGCAGCTTTCCTCCTGACCGTTCCACTGCTGCTGTCACTGCTTCCCCCTTCGGGGGGGCTAGCTGCAACTGACCTCCCCTCCGTTGGAGGCGTGGTCAGCCCTGACTCCCTCTCTGGAGGAGGCACTGCCCCTGACACATGTGACTCTTCCCCCCCACTACGCTCTGGTGGGGAAACTGGTCCCGATCCTCCACTGCTGCTTTGGGGTTCCCCTCTGGCTCCTTGTTTCTGGTGCGTCCCCCCTGGGACCCCCCTTGCCCTGACCATCGGCGCCCCCTTCTGGGAATCTTCTGATTCGCTGGAGAAGCTCATGGAATCTCTCGGGCCACTGTCATACTCCCCTACGCTGCCCTCGGATTCTTCCCCTTCGCTGTCCCAATCCTCTCTCCCCAGTGCTCCTGCTCCTGATTCCCTGACATCCATCCCCCCCTCGAAGCCCCCCTCTCCCCTCCCCCTCTTCGGGTGTGGGTTCCGGGTGCTCCAGTCCAGTGGGTGTGAGTGCGGGATACCATTCTTCCCCCCTGGTGTGTAGCCGGTCCACTGGATCCGGCCCAACCGCAACGGGCTCGTCGACGTCGATTTCCTCTGCTTCCATCTCTCTGCTGATGTGCTCGAATCCAGGATCCTCCCCCAACACGTCCATGTCCTCCCCTCCCCCGGGTACCTCTGGTGAGACTGCTTGCAAAGGTCCCCGCAGCAGCTCCCTGCGCCACCCCACCTCCGGTTGAGTGTCCCACCAATAGGAGCGGTCTGTGGCAAACCCCGAGAGAGACCCCTCCGAGGAGCTAGTGTCCGGCGTCGTCTCTTCAGCTGATGAAAAACCCTGGAACGTACTGGCTGACAGTGTGGGTGTGAAGAGCCAGTCGTCGAAATACTCTGCCGGCATAGGTCTGTGTGGGAAGAGTGCATGGAACTCGTCTTTAAGATAGTGCTCCTCCACGGCATAGCACGGTACCCACCTGTTGGCACTGGCTGGGGTACCTTCCCTGGCGAGGAGGTATTCCACCCCCTCTTCCCCCCACCTCGAGTCCAAAATCTCTGTGACCTCGTTGAGTGGCGTCGCCCTCCGTGACCCCTCCCTCTTCGGAGATTCGTTAAGTGGGTCTGGCGCGTTCCCTGTCGCCTGAAACCTGTGGGGTTCCCTGTAGGGTGTGAGCACTGACCTATGAAAGACTGGGTGCATTCTGGAGCCCTCCGGGAGTGTCAACCGGAAGGCCACTGGATTGATTTGCGCCGCGACCTGGTAAGGTCCCAGCTGCTTGTGCTTGAGCTTCCTCTTAGCTAGCGTCCTGGCCGGCACTGCCTGGGCTGCTAACCAGACCCAGTCCCCCACCTGGATGTCCTCCCCGACCCTCCTGTGCTTGTCTGCCTGCATGTTGTAGGCGTGTGTCAGAGCTACCCTAGGTCCCAGCTCACAAAGGACCAACGCTGCTTCGTTGTTAAGTATAAAAGTCTTTATTGAAGTTCAGTTTCACTTCCAGAGCCGCAGCGCGCAGCCCCACGTCTAAAGTGTCAGACCACTGATGCTCCGTCTGAGTCTCCTCCCCCTTGACACCAATTTAAGATTCTAGCCTTGCTCCACCTTCTCCGCTGCTCCTTCCTCCTCTGGGTCCGCCTGCCCGCCGGGGTTCCGCCCTTTCTAGCCTCTTCTCCCGCTGATTCCCCTGAGCCTTCTCCCTCCCTCTGGCGGGCTTTAGGAGCTGGTTCCCCATCCGGGTCTCCTGCTGTTCCGCGCGCCTGCACATTTGAACTTGGCGCGCGCGCCCAGCCAGCAGCTTTCCTCCTGACCGTTCCACTGCTGCTGTCACTGCTTCCCCCTTCGGGGGGGCTAGCTGCAACTGACCTCCCCTCCGTTGGAGGCGTGGTCAGCCCTGACTCCCTCTCTGGAGGAGACACTGCCCCTGACACATGTGACTCTTCCCCCCCACTACGCTCTGGTGGGGAAACTGGTCCCAATCCTCCACTGCTGCTTTGGGGTTCCCCTCTGGCTCCTTGTTTCTGGTGCGTCCCCCCTGGGACCCCCCTTGCCCTGACCATCGGCGCCCCCTTCTGGGAATCTTCTGATTCGCTGGAGAAGCTCATGGAATCTCTCGTGCCACTGTCTTACTCCCCTACGCTGCCCTCGGATTCTTCCCCTTCGCTGTCCCAATCCTCTCTCCCCAGTGCTCCTGCTCCTGATTCCCTGACATCCATCCCCCCCTCGAAGCCCCCCCTTCCCCTCCCCCTCTTCGGGTGTGGGTTCCGGGTGCTCCAGTCCAGTGGGTGTGAGTGCGGGATACCATTCTTCCCCCCTGGTGTGTAGCCGGTCCACTGGATCCGGCCCAACCGCAACGGGCTCGTCGACGTCGATTTCCTCTGCTTCCATCTCTCTGCTGATGTGCTCGAATCCAGGATCCTCCCCCAACACGTCCATGTCCTCCCCTCCCCCGGGTACCTCTGGTGAGACTGCTTGCAAAGGTCCCCGCAGCAGCTCCCTGCGCCACCCCACCTCCGGTTGAGTGTCCCACCAATAGGAGCGGTCTGTGGCAAACCCCGAGAGAGACCCCTCCGAGGAGCTAGTGTCCGGCATCGTCTCTTCAGCTGATGAAAAACCCTGGAACGTACTGGCTGACAGTGTGGGTGTGAAGAGCCAGTCGTCGAAATACTCTGCCGGCATAGGTCTGTGTGGGAAGAGTGCATGGAACTCGTCTTTAAGATAGTGCTCCTCCACGGCATAGCACGGTACCCACCTGTTGGCGCTGGCTGGGGTACCTTCCCTGGCGAGGAGGTATTCCACCCCCTCTTCCCCCCACCTCGAGTCCAAAATCTCCGTGACCTCGTTGAGTGGCGTCGCCCTCCGTGATCCCTCCCTCTTCGGAGATTCGTTAAGTGGGTCTGGCGCGTTCCCTGTCACCTGAAACCTGTGGGGTTCCCTGTAGGGTGTGAGCACTGACCTATGAAAGACTGGGTGCATTCTGGAGCCCTCCGGGAGTGTCAACCGGAAGGCCACTGGATTGATTTGCGCCGCGACCTGGTAAGGTCCCAGCTGCTTGTGCTTGAGCTTCCTCTTAGCTAGCGTCCTGGCCGGCACTGCCTGGGCTGCTAACCAGACCCAGTCCCCCACCTGGATGTCCTCCCCGACCCTCCTGTGCTTGTCTGCCTGCATTTTGTAGGCGTGTTTCGCCAGTTCCAATTGCCTGCGGAGTTGCTCGTGGACCTCCTGTAACTCTGCTGCTAAGTGCTCTGCTCCCCTTGGCTCCCCCTCCCCCTTCGTCTCTAACCCCGGGAAAGTTCTGGGATGCCGCCCATTATTGGCGAAGAATGGTGTCACCCCTGTAGACCCGTGCTTCGTGTTGTTGTAGGCAAACTCGGCCAGCGGTAGGTAGTCCACCCAGGTCGAGGGTTGTTGATTGGCGTAGCATCGCAGGTACTGCTGCATGATGGCGTTGACCCTCTCCGCTTGTCCGTTGGTCTGCGGGTGTCGTGCCGACGCTAAGTTGATCTTGACGTTCAGGATGCCCAGCAGCTTCTGCCAGAAGCTCGAGGCGAATTGGCGACCCCGGTCGGACAGGATGGACCGCGGCAAGCCGTGAGCTTTGAACACGTGGTCTATGAACAGCTTGGCGGTCTGTTCCGCTGTGGCCACCTTCGCGCACGGAATAAAGTGCGCCATCTTGGTGAACATGTCTACGACCACGAGCACCGCTGTTTTGCCTCGCAAGCTGGGCAGATCTGTGACAAAGTCCAGGGCCACTTTCTCCCACGGTTCGAGCGGCGTCTGTAGGGGTTCTAGTAGACCCGCCGGCTTCCTGTGTACTGGTTTGGCCCTTTGGCAGGTGTCACACCTGGAGACGTAATCCGCGACTTCTCCCCTCACCTTGGGCCACCAAAAGTCTCTGGTTACTAATTCCGCCGTCTTGTCCTTGCCGAAGTGCCCAGCGCTGGGCGCGTCGTGTAGCTGCTGCAAGACTTTCGCGCGGAGGTCGTCTCCGGGCACGTAGAGAGCCCCTCTGCGGATGAGCAGTCCGTCTCGTATCTGGAACTCGTCGTCCTTCGCTGTGCCTTTTCGCACCTCCTCCATCTTGGATTGTGCGAACGAATCCGTCTGCAGCGCTCGACGCACCGCGTCCAGGTCCACGGCAGCTGAAGCGCACGCCCAGGCTTTCGGTGCAAAAATGTGCTTGGCCGCCACCGGCGCCGCTTCCTCGAGATACTGCAGCTTCCTGGATAGTGCATCCGCCATGACGTTGTTGTCTCCCGGGATGTATTCTATCCGGAAATCGAAATCCGCAAAGAACTCCGCCCAGCGAATGTGTCTCTGGTTCAGGAACCGCGCCGTGCGCCAGTACTCCAGGTTCTTATGGTCCGTGCGGACTTGCACTGTGTGTCTGGCTCCGACGAGGAAGTGCCGCCACGCCTTGAAAGCTGCATGAATGGCCAGCAACTCCCTGTCCCAGATGGTGTAGTTCTGTTCCGCCTTGCTGAGTTTCCTGGAGTAGAATGCGCACGGCCTCCATTCCCCTTGCGGATCTTGCTGCAACAGGACGGCCCCCACCGCTCTGTCCGAGGCGTCCGTCTCAACCCTCATTGGTCTGCTGGGGTTTACATGTAGCAGCTGTTCTTCGGACGCGAAGAGACGCTTGAGTCTCTGAAAGGACTGCTCCGCCTGGTCCGTCCAGGTGAACTTCTTCTTGGAGCTGAGGGTGTCCGTGATGGCTGCCGTCTCCTTCGCGAACCCTTTGATGAACTTGCGATAAAAGTTGGCGAAGCCGACTGTCAGCTCTTTATTTTATAAGCTGGAACAGAACTAAGCTGAGGAGCTCAGTCAGCCTGCTTATACAGAGCTCCAGAACAATGTAACTGTTGCCATTTTCTAAAACTATCCAATCACTGAACGTCACTTTTTGATCCTTCATTTGCATACAAAACTATCCAATCACTGAACGTCACTTTTCAATCCTTCATTTGCATAACTATCTACAGTATCCCCCTGCTGGCCCAGGGTGAGAACTTCAGTACATAACAGGAAATATGACAATTAACAAACATTTAGCATGCATTCAATCCTGGTTTGTTTCTCAGCTAATTTCTTCCATTGTATGAGAGGCTATGGACGCTGCAGAAAGTGTGGTTCAAGTACCTGCAGCTGTTGAGGTAAATGAACATTCAAGTCAGAGTGGGGCTCCCTGCTTTTTTCCTTCCTGTGCAGGAAGAGAGCTGGCACAAGCAGAATGAATACCAAGGAAACATCTTGGTTTAAGTTTGATGTATGTGACACATGCAAAAGCTATATTAAAGGGACTGCAAAACACTGTAAAGTCACCTGTACGTTAATTATGGAAATCACAGACAAGGAAGGCAATGGCTAAGGTTTCTGTGTAAGAATTTAGAGATTTAGGTAGAATTTCCTGGTTCCACTGGCACTGCCCACATTTATAGCCCAATCTTTTATTTGAGGGCTCCTCTACTTGACCTGCTTATTTGGCATTCATCCATATTTAGTTGCAGGAAGTTTACGTGGTAGCTTACGTTCAGTCTTTATTGAACACTCGTTCTGATTTATTTCTGAGCCACTTCTATGACAATTATCATTCATCTTGATTTGGTTGCGTGGTGTTTCCACAAAATCATTTGTTCATCCCACACATATCATTGCATTTCTTCATCACTTTTCAAACCAAAAAAAGTCTGTTGTTTTTTAAGTGGATTTGTTGGACAAGGGCAAAAGAGAGCTTTAACCTGCTTTAATTGTGCAGACCTAGAATTCTGGTGTGCACTTGAATAATTCCTCCTGCAAAACATTGACAGTTTGGAGGCAGTCTGGAGGCTTGGTGTGTGCAAAAAAACCCAGAAAATCTAACATGTCAGGGAGAAGGGTTCTAGTTCATCCCTCACCTGCTAGTTTCCTATGGAAGAATATTTATTTGTATGGTGCAGGATGCAGTCTGAAATGCTATAGCCCAGATGTAAGTTTATTGCCACAGTGTGAATAAGGCGTCAGTTGACCAGGGCCTGCTCTCAAGTCCTTATAGGATTGCAGTAATAACAGGTAGCAGTTACACAGGCAATGCTCTTGGCCTATTTGTGCCATTCCTTATCAGTGCAGGAGGAGTAAGGGCCAATAAAGGGATGAAAGGCAGTGGGGAAGGAAGCAGAATTGGAATAAATATGCATGGTCCCACTGACAGATACTGAATAGCATTATATTGCCATTCCTCATATTCCAAAAACACTTTGCAAAGGCAAAACCTCTGCCAGACATTCTGCTAGATGTGGCTGTGTCCTGTTCTGTACTGTGGCCTCTACACATTTTTGCAGCACAAGTAACAATACAACAACCATTTGTTGGTGTAATGGGACCTTCTGTGTGAAAAAGCTGCTTTGCAAGTTACCAAAGGAGACTTTCTCCCTGAGCCCCCTGACATAACACAGGATCATTGTGAGGTTGTCCTGGTTGACCTGAAGGAGGTGAGGACAGGTGACCCCACCTAGGCCTGTCCAGGAGGTGAGGACAGGTGACCCCACCTAGGCCTGTCCAAAATTCCCTTTCTCTCTTCCAAAAATCCACAGCTAAAGTTTTTCTCTGCTTTCTCACAAGATGCATAGGCAAAATGTTACTTTTATCAGTACGAGAAGGCTTCAAAAAGCTAATGAATAGGCTCTGTCAAAGCAAGCCTGAGAACTGACTCTTATCTCATTCGGTTGTAACACATCTTGAACATGCTGAACCGCAAGGCTTCTCGACCCCGCTTGGCTTCTCATCCCCTTTTCCTGGGAAGGGTGCCAAGAGTCCAAAAGAGTCCCAAGACAGGAGCTTTCTGTTCATGCTCAGGAAACTCAACATGGGGCAGGACTCTTGAGGAGGAGGAGAAAGCGGAGGGAACTGGAGGGGAATATATGCTCTGTGCAAATGGCTGTGAACTCGTGCTTGTTTGTGAATCTATCAACAAGCTGAAAAGGATTTACTCCATGACTTTATACTTTCCTTAATGGTAAATCTTAAGTAGGGTAGACAAATTGCAACATTGAGCTATTGTAGTTCCCATGCCAATATTGTGTTGTTTAGTCGTTTAGTCGTGTACGACTCTTCGTGACCCCATGGATCAGAGCACGCCAGGCACTCCTGTCTTTCACCATTTAAAATTCCTTCTTGCTCCCTGTCAGTGGAGGCTTGTCCTTAAGGGGGACTGGGGCACTGCTCCGCACTGCTCCACCAAGCTCAATTGTTTCTCGGCTGTCCTCCAACAGCCTGCTTCTTTCTTACATCCTCTCTAGGGTTGGCATGAGCAGTGAGCTCTTTCCTCCTCAGTCTCAGGGCTGCCTTTGCAGAACTCAACGAAGGGGAAGGGGCATTCCCCACATGTCCAGGGGAGGAGAGGGGCAGGGAAGCTTGAGTGTGCCAGGTCAGACGTGACCCGGAGGCGGAGCTGCTGCTGTGACTGGGAGTGAGGTGCACTGCGGCCACCCACCCTCCTGCTCTCTTCCCCAGGACAGGCCTAACCTAAGGACAGAGCTGTGGCCAGCAGAAGCACAGCAGCTTAGGTCAGCTCCTTTTCACGTGGAGCCAGGCACCAATGAGGGAGCCTGCTGTGGGGGCACCTGTTTGTGCCCCCTGCCACAAATTTGTGCGCCCACGGCCCACACATGCTACACTTCTGGGTGGGGACAAAACCAGAGTTACTGTAGTTGGCTTAATCCATGGGCGTAGCCAGGATTTTTGTTAGTGGGGGCAGGCCTTTTGTTAGGGGGTCAGAACCTCAGTTAGCTATGTATTTTTATTTATTTTTATTTATTTGGCCCCCCCTTGGCCACATCCATGGCTCCATCTATCATAACATTTTGGAAATGCCCTGACCCACCCACTCTAACACTGATGTTGATTTTCTGAGATATCAGGTGCTCAAGCACAAGTCATACATAAAGAATCGCTGCTGTTTCTTTTTGTGTAGCCTGTTTAGACTGGAAATTTGCCTCAGTTTTTTATTCTCTAAGGAAGGTTCTGTAAACTGCAGGATAATGTAGTAGCTCACAGCATGGCAGGATGATCCCAAGAAGCTCAGTTAGTTGGGGACATGGGCTTAGCCAGGGGGTGAAGCGGCCACCCCTAAATCAAGTAAATAAATAAAAATACAGAGAGTCTGATATTCCAGGTGCAATCACACTTCTTCCTTAGAGCAGCCTCCTATTCATTTATTTCTTGTTGAAAGATAAAGAAGTGTTTTGCAGAAACTAGCAACAACAATCAAGACGACACATGTAGTTCATAGTAACTGTCTTTCAGGGCAGTTTGTCTAGTAACAAAAGCAAGTGTTGCTATGAACACTGACTAGTCACTAGAACAAAAAAAAAATTTTCCTTCCAGTAGCACCTTAAAGACCAACTAAGTTAGTTCTTGGTATGAGCTTTCGTGTGCATGCACACTTCTTCAGATACCTGCATGCACACGAAAGCTCATACCAAGAACTAACTTAGTTGGTCTTTAAGGTGCTACTGGAAGGAAAAAAAATTTTTTTTTTGTTTTGACTATGGCAGACCAACACGGCTACCTATCTGTAACTAGTCACTAGAATAATAAGATGAAAGCTGGAGGTGGGGTTCGGGGTGGGGTTAGTCTTTCTTTATACAAACATGTAAGTATGGATGCCAAGAAGAAGAAGAAGTAAGACAAGCGTTTCTGTGGGGGATGGAGTTTATTGACTGCTCAGATATAAGACTCACAACATCATTTTATAACCAAAGAAAGTGCCTTTATGTGACCATTAAAACAAATCAACTGAAATTACGGTATATTCACAGAAAGCCTTTAGCAGAATCATTTCCTGTCCTCGGAATCCAGCTGGAAGTGTATTGCGAGCCGACTGCATAATCAAAAAGGCCAGTAAGTCACTGTGAGACAGAGGAAGCTGTGTTCCTTTTCAAATCTGTCTGTCAACAGTCACACACACCAAGCAAAAGCCACCCATAACAGACGTTTTCCTTGATAAATGGGAGAACTGTCTGATAATCAACAACCATATAATTTTATCCAGTAGTATTAGTTTGATCTGACGGAAACTGCACATTTCCCGAGAAGCACTGAAAGAATGCTTCATTTAACTACAAACCCCCAAATCTGGGATCCCATCAAAACTGATGTTTGGCAAAAGTTTTGCAGCAAAACCCCCACATTTTGTAACACCCCATAAACAGAGTAATTGATACATCAAACCGGGGTTCATAATTAATATCCAAAACCCAACATTGTCCGATTCACTCCAAACTGGTGCCAAAGTCTGGCAAAAGTTTTGTAGCATTTGCCAGACATTGTAGCATTTTTGTAGCATTTTGCCCGACAAACCAAGTAACTGACAGGGGTCATAAGGTCACCCCAAAACCCAACATCGTCTGATTCACTCCAAATCAAGGCCAAAGTCTGGCAAAATGTTTGCAGTAAAAACCGCATGTTTTGCAGCGCCCCCCAAACCGAGTGGTTCCTAGCACATCAGGAGGAAGAGTCAAGACAACCAAAAGTGGATAAATAGGTTGTATTTATTAAATATAACAACTTGAGGATCGGCAAAACTAGTCAGATTCGACCAATGTAACCAAATCAAATTAAGTCTGGGCAGGTGTGCTTGTTCACCTCCACCCACAAACACACAAGTGCTCAAACAGAGCTCTTTGCAGATCCTTAAGAATCATGTCAGAACCCAAATCAGAAAGATGCATACCACCAGGTCTATACAACTGTGGGGCACAGAACATAATTCTGCCATGAGGGATATAAGCAGCCACATTTTCAAACACAAACGTCGTTGTAGAATGATTAGCTTTATGTCTTGCCCATCCACCTTCTTAGGAAGTCTGCCCCCACTCCATAAGCACCTCTACAACATTCCAAACCAAACTATGATAAGCTCAGGGATGAGGAAGCACAGCTGATGGAGATATTTAGTGATCTCAACTGAATTTACCTCACCAGATTGTTATCCCCAAGATGGATGACCAGAATATCAGGGTTAGGGTTAGGGCAGGGGATACGTAGGTGGATGTTCAGGGTTAGGGTTAGTGCGTGGGGTTTTTTTCATGCTTTTTAAGCTTCTAATGATATTGCTCCATTTTTATGAGACTGCATAATTCCAAAAAGTAAGCAAACTACCTGAAACGTAGCAAAACTAAGAGAAATGGGAAAACCAAAAGTGAGATACCAGAAACCCAACAAGGAAGGAATTCATGAAAAAGGAAAATTGCCAGACAGAGACTTCAATCAAATCATTACCAAATTCACCAGAATCCCAAAACCAATTGAAAAGAAGCAGAAATGTGAGAAGCAGAAGAAATACCACCAGAAACCCCCAACAAGAGGGGAAAAGTAAATTTCGCAGAAACCCCAAAGCCAGTTAAACCTTAGTTTTGCATGGTGTGGGGGTGATTTCGCTTTTCCCTGAGATGTTTACTGCGTGGGTTTCTTGTGGTTCTATTCAATTGGTTTTCTCATCTTTGGTGGATGTGGTTTGTTTCTGTTGTTTCTGGTTCATTTTTGGGATTATGTTGAATTTGTTTCTTTTGGGGTGGTTTTCGTTTCATGGATTCTTTTATATAAATTACGATTGTGAAATATACTCAGAGTCTTGTATGTATTTCATGCTCTTTATTGCCCCCCCCCCCAACCTCAGGCTTTTATATACATTATTTACAGAATGAGTCCCGTCTGACTGGCTAACTCTGCTTCCCTCTTGGAGCCTGATTGGCCTGCAGGAAAAGACCAATCAGTTGTTGCATTCTAGGATCCAAGGTTAGTACATAACAGATTGGGTGCTGGATTTATGGTGAGTTTGCTTCATTTCTAGGTTTTTTGGGTTTTGCACCTTTGAGAATATTAATTTGTATGAGATCTGATAAACCCAAGAAAAAAAGGAAAACCACCAGAAATGAAGCAAAACCACCAGAAATGTCTAATGACCATTCCAACAATGAAGTCAACCACTAAAAACACAAAAACCTACTGAAAAGAAGCAGAAGAACCATGTAAAAGCAACATCAATGGAAACTGACAAAGAAGCCAACCAATCCCAAACAAAGCAGATTCACCAGAAACCCCCAAAGCATTCAAAAGTATTACCACCAGAATGCAAAAACAAGAAAACTTCTCAAAAGAAGCAATAAAGCAAAAGTCCAAAAAACATTCACCAGAAACCCAAGACTAAGTGAAAACTAGTATGCTATGTTGGTTAATTTCTGTTGCTTGAAGTGCTTTTGGACTCCCATAAATTGCATGCTTGTTGAGTTTCTGGTTTTGCTTTTTAAAAACTGGTTTCCAGTTTCTTGTGGCATTGCTTTGTAATTGGTGGCTTTACTGCTTCTTTTTTGTTTTCTGCTGATTTGTTTAATTTGGGGTGGTTTTGCTTGTTTTTTGCATTTAATTGTTTTGCTTCTTTGACTTTGAATGGTTCTGCGGTTTGGGGTGAGATTGTTTCTTTTCCATTGATTTGGCTTGGTTTTCATGTCTCCTGGTTTTGCCTCATTTTGGGAATATTTCTTGGTTTTTGTGCTTCTGGTGGTATTTCTTCAATTTTATGACATAACCAAGCCAAAACACCAGAAACACAGAAACAAATCATAAAGAAGCAGAGCTACCAGAAATCCAAAGCAAATTAATCAGAAATCCAAACAACCTATGAAGATGATGCAATACCAAAAGAAACACAAAAGCCAATTAAAAAACTGCTAAATGAACCAACACCACAAGAAACAAAGAAAGTCTCATGACCTACGAAATGAAGCAATAACACAAAACACCACAAAAAGAAGCAAAGTGTTTAGGATTAGGTTTGGGTAAAGGTTAGAGTTACAGTGAGAGTTGGGTTTGAGTTGGATTAGGATTAGGAGTTAGAGTTAGAGTTGGGGTTGAGTTACGGTAAGAGAAGAACAGCAGCAGGAGAAATATAATTTTATTACTTAGGGTTAGGGTTAAATTAGGCTTAGGTTTAGACTGAGGCTTAGGTTTGGGTTAAGGTTAGGGTTAGAGTGAGGATTAGATTTGAGTTAGGGTGAGCATTAGGGTTAAGGTTTGGTATTGGGTTGGATTTGAGTTAGGCTAAGAGAAGAACAGCAGCAGGAGCAATATAATTTTATTATTTATACTCCACCCAAGTCACTTGTGGCCACTTTCAATAAAAGGTAAAAACATGAGCGCACTCTAAGTGAATGCTCATGAATGTAGAAACTCTTACTTCCCATAGAATTCCCAAAGAAGACCTGGGAATTGTAGCTCTGAGCTTCTTTGCAGAGGGTTGGACTAGATGACCCTTGGGTTCCCCTTCCATCTCTTCTAGGATGCTCCCTGTCTCACTCACTCACTCACTCACTCACTCACACTCACTCCTCCTCTCCTTTTCATGGCAGTTTCACCTTTTTCTGCACGCCTAGCTCGGAAGGGCGGAAGAGGCTGTGCTGCCGCCATATTGGGCGAGGGCAGGGGTACCGGAAGAAGGTGTCACCGGAGGAGAGGCATGAGCACAGGAAGGGGAGGGAAACGGGCGGAAGAGGCTGTGCTGCCGCCATGTTGGGCGAGGGTAGGATTACCGGAAGGAGGTGCCACGGGAGGAGAGGCATGAGCACAGGAAGGGGAGGGAAACGGGCGGAAGAGGCTGTGCGACGTTGGGCCAGCAGAGGCGTGCCAAGCCAGGCTGGCCCTCTCTCTTTCTCCCACCCACTCTCTCTCGACCCCGCTCTCCCCAGGGGGCAGCCCTGCCCCCCGCCTCGTCCTCACCTGCCTTTCTCCCCCAGTGGCCTTCCTCTCGTGCCCCTTGGCGGTGGGATGGTGTGGGTGGGCCGCGGAAGTTTATATACAAGAATATACATACCTAGGTATAGGTGTCCGTTTGTAAATATATAAAAATAAAATGGATATATGTATATGTGTGTGTATATATGCAGTGCTTCTTTTCTAAAGAAAATGATTGGGGGTACTCTCATTTTGACTCAAGAAAATCACCATTTTATAGTTCAAACCGGGAAAAATAAATAAATGGACAAAAGTACATTCACAAAATGTTTTAGGAGTATGCATTCCCCTGCTTCCCCCCCAGAAAAAAAGCACTGTATATGTTCTGCCAAGGGCAGGGTTATTTCTGGATTTGGAGCCAATAAGCACGCGAGTGGATGAAGAATAAGCAATGCTTTATTTGCATAAGGTTAACAGATAGCAGCAGGCATATAAAACACAAATTATAGCATACTAGAGAGGAGTCGCAAACAATCTCCCCTTCAGCTGCCTGGAGCTCCTGGTAGAGCAGCGAGAGAGACCCCTGGCTAACAGTCTCACAGCATATGGTACCTCCATTTGTGAAGAAGCTCACTGAGCCCCTTCAGCCTACAGCTTTTACAGACAACTTTGATTTGATTGATTGCACCTGGTTAGCAGGCATCACTCATGATCAGCCTGGGACACCGGGTGCAACTAATGCAGAGCAGCTGAGAGTCTCCAACCCAATTCACTGCAACTGGGTATCCTCCCGAGTAGCCAATCAGAACACAGGGGACCCAGAAAACTCCTGACACAGGTGTGTGAAAAACAAATTATACTATCATGTTTTAGCAAACCTTAAACCGCTGATGTAAAAGCGAAAGAGACATGTCATCTAACTCCTTGAATTTACAATGGTCTTCCGTGTTTCCACTACAGTATGTGTGTGTTACAGATAGGTAGCCGTGTTGGTCTGCCATAGTCAAAACAAAACAAAATAAAATTTCTTCCAGTAGCACCTTAAAGACCAATTAAGTTAGTTCTTGGTATGAGCTTTCGTGTGCATGTGTGAAGAAGTGTGCATGCATAAGCCCAAACAGAGCGTTACTATCATCTTTTTATGTAGATGGAAACCAAAACACCGTTTTGCTTTTGTTAGGAGTGATTCTGGTGCGCACCCAAAACACACGATGCGAATTGAAATAAGCCGAGTCAATGCTTATTCGTCTTTTTTCTACGCATATGGAAGCGATTAGAAGGTGTTTTGTTATTTTGGTCTCGTTACATACACTTTGCTATTTTTGGGTCAATGTGCATTAACACCATAGAACACGAAATTGGCGAAATCCATATTTTTCTTTCTATGTAGATGGAACCCAAATCAACCTGTTTTGCTTTGTTTAAGCTTATTACACTTTGCTATTTGTGGGTGAACGAACACCAAAAGAACAATCCAAGCTTATATGTCCTCTTTCTATTGAGATGGAACCAAAACACCTATGCTAGATTTGGGCTGATAACAAACATTTCACTGCTACTTTTGGTTGAATGTGCATTCCAACTCCAAAAACACCAATTTTAAATAAGCCCAAGCAGAGCGTTATTATCATCGTTTTATGTAGATGGAAACCAAAACACCATTTTGCTTCTGTTAGGAGTGATTCTGGTGCGCACCCAAAAAACACGATGCGAATTGAAATAAGCCGAATCGAAGCTTATTCGTCTTCTTTCTACGCATATGGAAGCGATTAGAAGGTGTTTTGTTATTTTGGTCTCGTTACATACACTTTGCTATTTTTGGGTCAATGTGCATTAACACCATAGAACACGAAATAAACGAAATCCAAGATTTTTCTTTTTATGTAGATGGAACCAAAATCAACCTGTTTTCCTTTGTTTAAGCTTATTACACTTTGCTGTGTGGGTGAACCAACACTGAAAGAACAATCCAAGCTTATGTCCTCTTTCTACTGAGATGGAACCAAAACACCTATGCTAGATTTGGGCTGATAACAAAGATTTCACTGTGCCATTTTTCGGTGAATGTGCATTCTAACCCCCAACACAAATCTTAAATAAGCCCAATCAGAGCGTTATCATCTTTTTATGTAGATGGAAACCAAAACACCGTTTTGCTTTTGTTAGGTGATTCTGGTGCGCACCCAAAAAACACCATGCGAATTGAAATAAGCCCAATCAAAGCTTATTCATCTTCTTTCTGCGCATATTGAAGCGATTAGAAGGTGTTTTGTTATTTTGGTCTCACTACATACACTATGCGATTGCTGCGTTAACACCATAGAACACGAAATTAGCGCAATTCAAGGTTCTTCTTTCTATGTAGATGGAACCCAAATCAACCTCTTTTGCTTTAAGCTTATTACACTTTGCTATGTGGGTGAACCAACACTGAAAGAACAATCCAAGCTTATATGTCCTCTTTCTATTGAGATGGAACCAAAACACCTATGCTTGATTTGGGCTGAAAACAAACATTTCACTCTGCTACTTTTAGTTGAATGTGCATTCCAACCCCAAAACCACCAATCTTAAATGAGCCCAAACAGAGCGTTACTATCATCTTTTTATGTAGATGGAAACCAAAACACCGTTTTGCTTCTGTTAGGAGTGATTCTGGTGCGCACCCAAAAAACACGATGCGAATTGAAATAAGCCGAGTCAATGCTTATTCGTCTTCTTTCTACGCATATGGAAGCGATTAGAAGGTGTTTTGTTATTTTGGTCTCGTTACATACACTTTGCTATTTTTGGGTCAATGTGCATTAACACCATAGAACACGAAATTGGCGAAATCCATATTTTTCTTTCTATGTAGATGGAACCCAAATCAACCTGTTTTGCTTTGTTTAAGCTTATTACACTTTGCTATGTGTGGGTGAACCAACACTGAAAGAACAATCCAAGCTTATATGTCCTCTTTCTATTGAGATGGAACCAAAACACCTATGCTAGATTTGGGCTGATAACAAACATTTCACTGCTACTTTTGGTTGAATGTGCATTCCAACTCCAAAAACACCAATTTTAAATAAGCCCAAGCAGAGCGTTATTATCATCGTTTTATGTAGATGGAAACCAAAACACCATTTTGCTTCTGTTAGGAGTGATTCTGGTGCGCACCCAAAAAACACGATGCGAATTGAAATAAGTCGAATCAAAGCTTATTCGTCTTCTTTCTACGCATATGGAAGCGATTAGAAGGTGTTTTGTTATTTTGGTCTCGTTACATACACTTTGCTATTTTTGGGTCAATGCGCATTAACACCATAGAACACGAAATAAACGAAATCCAAGATTTTTCTTTCTATGTAGATGGAACCAAAATCAACCTGTTTTCCTTTGTTTAAGCTTATTACACTTTGCTGTGTGGGTGAACCAACACTGAAAGAACAATCCAAGCTTATGTCCTCTTTCTACTGAGATGGAACCAAAACACCTATGCTAGATTTGGGCTGATAACAAAGATTTCACTGTGCAATTTTTCGGTGAATGTGCATTCTAACCCCCAACACAAATCTTAAATAAGCCCAATCAGAGCGTTATTATCATCGTTTTATGTAGATGGAAACCAAAACACCATTTTGCTTTTGTTAGGAGTGATTCTGGTGCGCACCCAAAAAACACCATGCGAATTGAAATAAGCCCAATCAAAGCTTATTCATCTTCTTTCTGCGCATATTGAAGCGATTAGAAGGTGTTTTGTTATTTTGGTCTCACTACATACACTATGCGATTGATGCGTCTATGAGCATTAACACCATAGAACACGAAATTAGCGCAATTCAAGGTTCTTCTTTCTATGTAGATGGAACCCAAATCAACCTCTTTTGCTTTAAGCTTATTACACTTTGCTATGTGGGTGAACCAACACTGAAAGAACAATCCAAGCTTATATGTCCTCTTTCTATTGAGATGGAACCAAAACACCTATGCTTGATTTGGGCTGAAAACAAACATTTCACTCTGCTACTTTTAGTTGAATGTGCATTCCAACCCCAAAACCACCAATCTTAAATGAGCCCAAACAGAGCGTTACTATCATCTTTTTATGTAGATGGAAACCAAAACACCGTTTTGCTTCTGTTAGGAGTGATTCTGGTGCGCACCCAAAAAACACGATGCGAATTGAAATAAGCCCAGTCAATGCTTATTCGTCTTCCTTCTACGCATATGGAAGCGAAAAGACGTTGTTTTTTTATTTTGGTCTCGTTACATACACTTTGCTATTTTTGGGTCAATGTGCATTAACACCATAGAACACGAAATTAGCGAAATCCAATATTTTTCTTTCTATGTAGATGGAACCCAAATCAACCCCTTTTGCTTTGTTTAAGCTTATTACACTTTGCTATGTGTGGGTGAACGAACACCGAAAGAACAATCCAAGCTTATATGTCCTCTTTCTATTGAGATGGAACCGAAACACCTATGCTTGATTTGGGCTGAAAACAAACATTTCACTCTGCTACTTTTGGTTGAATGTGCATTCCAACCCCAAAACCATCAATTTTAAATAAGCCCAAACAGAGCGTTATTATCATCTTTTTATATAGATGGAAACCAAAACAACGTTTTGCTTCTGTTAGGAGTGATTCTGGTGCGCACCCAAAAAACACGATGCGAATTGAAATAAGCCCAATCAAAGCTTATTCGTCTTCTTTCTACGCATATGGAAGCGAAAAGACGTTGTTTTGTTATTTTGGTCTCATTACATACACTATGCGATTTCTGCGTCTATGAGCATTAACACCATAGAACACGAAATTAGCGCAATTCAAGGTTCTTCTTTCTATGTAGATGGAACCCAAATCAACCTCTTTTGCTTTGTTTAAGATTATTACACTTTGCTATGTGTGGGTGAACGAACACCGAAAGAACAATCCAACTTATATGTCCTCTTTCTATTGAGATGGAACCAAAACACCTATGCTTCATTTGGGCTGAAAACAAACATTTCACTCTGCTACTTTTGGTTGAATGTGCATTCCAACCCCAAAACCACCAATTTTAAATAAGCCCAAACAGAGCGTTATTATCATCTTTTTATGTAGATGGAAACCAAAACACCGTTAAGAGTGATTCTGGTAAGCACCCAAAAGACTCCATGCGAATTGAAATAAGCCCAATCAAAGCCTATTCGTCTTCTTTCGGCGCATTTTGAAGCGATTAGAAGGTGTTTTGTTATTTTGGTCTCATTACACTATGCGATTTCTGGGTCTATGAGCATTAACACCACAGAACACGACTTAAAATAAGCGAAATTCAAGATTCTGCTTTCTATGTAGATGGAACCCAAATCAACCTGTTTTGCCTTGTATAAGCTAATTACACTTTGCTATGTGTGGGTGAACGAACACCAAAGACCAATCCTAGCTTATATGTCCTCTTTCTACTGAGATGGAACCAAAACACCTATGCTTGATTTGGGCTGAAAACAAACATTTCACTCTGCTACTTTTGGTTGAATGTGCATTCCAACTCCAAAAACAGCAATTTTAAATAAGCCCAAGCAGAGCGTTATTATCATCTTTTTATGTAGATGGAAACCAAAACACCGTTTTGCTTCTGTTAGGAGTGATTCTGGTGCGCACCCAAAAAACACGATGCGAATTGAAATAGGCCCAATCAAAGCTTATTCGTCTTCTTTCTGCGCATATTGAAGCGATTAGAAGGTGTTTTGTTATTTTGGTCTCATTATATACACTATGCGATTTTTGGGTCAATGTGCATTAACACCATAGAACACGAAATTAGCGCAATTCAAGGTTCTTCTTTCTATGTAGATGGAACCCAAATCAACCTCTTTTGCTTTGTTTAAGCTTATTACACTTTGCTATGTGTGAGTGAATGAACACCGGAAGAACAACCCAAGCTTATATGTCCTCTTTCTATTGAGATGGAACCAAAACACCTATGCTTGATTTGGGCTGAAAAGCAACATTTCACTCTACTTTTGGTTGAATGTGCATTCCAACTCCAAAAACACCAATTTTAAATAAGCCCAAGCAGAGCGTTATTATCATCTTTTTATGTAGATGGAAACCAAAACACCTTTTTGCTTCTGTTAGGAGTGATTCTGGTGCGCACCCAAAAAACACGATGCAAATTGAAATAAGCCCAATCAAAGCTTATTCGTCTTCTTTCTACACATATGGAAGCGAGGAGACCTTGTTTTGTTATTTTTGTCTCATTACATACACTATGCGTGTCAGAGCTACCCTAGGTCCCAGCTCACAAATGACCAACGCTGCTTCGTTGTTAAGTATAAAAGTCTTTATTGAAGTTCAGTTTCACTTCCAGAGGCGCAGCGCGCAGCTCAACGTCTCAACTGTCAGACCGCTGATGCTCCGTCTGAGTCTCCTCCCCCTTGACACCAATTTAAGATTC
The DNA here is from genome assembly GCF_964270895.1 of Podarcis filfolensis. Classification (NCBI taxonomy): domain Eukaryota; kingdom Metazoa; phylum Chordata; class Lepidosauria; order Squamata; family Lacertidae; genus Podarcis; species Podarcis filfolensis. The sequence continues at coordinate 100,561,439 of NC_139608.1, forward strand.
TAGCCTTGCTCCACCTTCTCCGCTGCTCCTTCCTCCTCTGGGTCCACCTGCCCGCCGGGGTTCCGCCCTTTCTAGCCTCTTCTCCCGCTGATTCCCCTGAGCCTTCTCCCTCCCTCCGGCGGGCTTTAGGAGCTGGTTCCCCATCCGGGTCTCCTGCTGTTCCGCGCGCCTGCACATTTGAACTTGGCGCGCGCGCCCAGCCAGCAGCTTTCCTCCTGACCGTTCCACTGCTGCTGTCACTGCTTCCCCCTTCGGGGGGGGGCTAGCTGCAACTGACCTCCTCTCCGTTGGAGGCGTAGTCAGCCCTGACTCCCTCTCTGGAGGAGACACTGCCCCTGACACATGTGACTCTTCCCCCCCACTACGCTCTGGTGGGGAAACTGGTCCCGATCCTCCACTGCTGCTTTGGGGTTCCCCTCTGGCTCCTTGTTTCTGGTGCGTCCCCCCTGGGACCCCCCTTGCCCTGACCATCGGCGCCCCCTTCTGGGAATCTTCTGATTCGCTGGAGAAGCTCATGGAATCTCTCGGGCCACTGTCATACTCCCCTACGCTGCCCTCGGATTCTTCCCCTTCGCTCTCCCAATCCTCTCTCCCCAGTGCTCCTCCTCCTGATTCCCTGACATCCATCCCCCCTCGAAGCCCCCCCTTCCCCCCTCCCCCTCTTCGGGTGTGGGTTCCGGGTGCTCCAGTCCTGTGGGTGTGAGTGCGGGATACCATTTTTCCCCCCTGGTGTGTAGCCGGTCCACTGGATCCGGCCCAACCGCAACGGGCTCGTCGACGTCGATTTCCTCTGCTTCCATCTCTCTGCTGATGTGCTCGAATCCAGGATCCTCCCCCAACACGTCCATGTCCTCCCCTCCCCCGGGTACCTCTGGTGAGACTGCTTGCAAAGGTCCCCGCAGCAGCTCCCTGCGCCACCCCACCTCCGGTGGAGTGTCCCACCAATAGGAGCGGTCTGTGGCAAACCCCGAGAGAGACCCCTCCGAGGAGCTAGTGTCCGGCGTCGTCTCTTCAGCTGATGAAAAACCCTGGAACGTACTGGCTGACAGTGTGGGTGTGAAGAGCCAGTCGTCGAAATACTCTGCCGGCATAGGTCTGTGTGGGAAGAGTGCATGGAACTCGTCTTTAAGATAGTGCTCCTCCACGGCATAGCACGGTACCCACCTGTTGGCGCTGGCTGGGGTACCTTCCCTGGCGAGGAGGTATTCCACCCCCTCTTCCCCCCACCTCGAGTCCAAAATCTCCGTGACCTCGTTGAGTGGCGTCGCCCTCCGTGACCCCTCCCTCTTCGGGGATTCGTTAAGTGGGTCTGGCGCGTTCCCTGTCGCCTGAAACCTGTGGGGTTCCCTGTAGGGTGTGAGCACTGACCTATGAAAGACTGGGTGCATTCTGGAGCCCTCCAGGAGTGTCAACCGGAAGGCCACTGGATTGATTTGCGCCGCGACCTGGTAAGGTCCCAGCTGCTTGTGTTTGAGCTTCCTCTTAGCTAGCGTCCTGGCCGGCACTGTCTGGGCTGCTAACCAGACCTAGTCCCCCACCTGGATGTCCTCCCCGACCCTCCTGTGCTTGTCTGCCTGCATTTTGTAGGCGTGTTTCGCCAGTTCCAATTGCCTTCGGAGTTGCTCGTGGACCTCCTGTAACTCTGCTGCTAAGTGCTCTGCTCCCCTTGGCTCCCCCTCCCCTTTCGTCTCTTACCCCGGGAAAGTTCTGGGATGCCGCCCATTATTGGCGAAGAACGGTGTCACTCCTGTAGACCCGTGCTTCGTGTTGTTGTAGGCAAACTCGGCCAGCGGTAGGTAGTCCACCCAGGTCGAGGGTTGTTGATTGGCGTAGCATCGCAGGTACTGCTGCATGATGGCGTTGACCCTCTCCGCTTGTCCGTTGGTCTGCGGGTGTCGTGCCGACGCTAAGTTGATCTTGACGTTCAGGATGCCCAGCAGCTTCTGCCAGAAGCTCGAGACGAATTGGCGACCCCGGTCGGACAGGATGGACCGCGGCAAGCCGTGAGCTTTGAACACGTGGTCTATGAACAGCTTGGCGGTTTGTTCTGCTGTGGCCACCTTCGCGCACGGAATAAAGTGCGCCATCTTGGTGAACATGTCTACGACCACGAGCACCGCTGTTTTGCCTCGCAAGCTGGGCAGATCTGTGACAAAGTCCAGGGCCACTTTCTCCCACGGTTCGAGCGGCGTCTGTAGGGGTTCTAGTAGACCCGCTGGCTTCCTGTGTACTGGCTTGGCCCTTTGGCAGGTGTCACACCTGGAGACGTAATCCGCGACTTCTCCCCTCACCTTGGGCCACCAAAAGTCTCTGGTTACTAATTCCGCCGTTTTGTCCTTGCCGAAGTGCCCAGCGCTGGGCGCGTCGTGTAGCTGCTGCAAGACTTTCGTGCAGAGGTCGTCTCCGGGCACGTAGAGAGCCCCTTTGCGGATGAGCAGTCCGTCTCGTATCTGGAACTCGTCGTCCTTCGCTGTGCCTTTTCGCACCTCCTCCATCTTGGATTGTGCGAACGAATCCGTCTTCAGCGCTCGACGCACCGCGTCCAGGTCCACGGCAGCTGAAGCGCACGCCCACGCTTTCGGTGCGAAAATGTGCTTGGCCACCACCGGCGCCGCTTCCTCGAGATACTGCGGCTTCCTGGATAGTGCATCCGCCATGACGTTGTTGTCTCCCGGGATGTATTCTATCCGGAAATCGAAATCCGCAAAGAACTCCGCCCAGCGAATGTGTCTCTGGTTCAGGAACCGCGCCGTGCGCCAGTACTCCAGGTTCTTATGGTCCGTGCGGACTTGCACTGTGTGCCTGGCTCCAACGAGGAAGTGCCGCCACGCCTTGAAAGCTGCATGAATGGCCAGCAACTCCCTGTCCCAGATGGTGTAATTCTGTTCTGACTTGCTGAGTTTCCTGGAGTAGAATGCGCACGGCCTCCATTCCCCTTACGGATCTTGCTGCAACAGGACGGCCCCCACCGCTCTGTCCGAGGCGTCCGTCTCAACCCTCATTGGTCTGCTGGGGTTTCCATGTAGCAGCTGTTCTTCGGACGCGAAGAGACGCTTGAGTCTCCGAAAGGACTGCTCCGCCTGGTCCGTCCAGGTGAACTTCTTCTTCTTGGAGCTGAGGGTGTCCGTGATGGCCGCCGTCTCCTTCGCGAACCCTTTGATGAACTTGCGATAAAAGTTGGCGAAGCCGACTGTCAGGGAATCAGGAGCAGGAGCACTGGGGAGAGAGGGATTGGAGTGCGAAGGGGAAGAATCCGAGGGCAGCGTAGGGGAGTATGACAGTGGCCCGAGAGATTCCATGAGCTTCTCCAGCGAATCAGAAGATTCCCAGAAGGGGGCGCCGATGGTCAGGGCAAGGGGGGTCCCAGGGGAGACGCACCAGAAACAAGGAGCCAGAGGGGAACCCCAAAGCAGCAGTGGAGGATCGGGACCAGTTTCCCCACCAGAGCGTAGTGGGGGGAAGAGTCACATGTGTCAGGGCCAGCATCTCCTCCAGCGGGGAGAGAGAGTGATTCAGGGCTGACCACGCCTCCATCGGAGAGTGGGGGAACGGAAGGGAGGTCAGTTGCAGCTAGCCCCCCCCCCGAAGGGGGAAGCAGTGACAGCAGCAGTGAAACGGTCAGGAGGAAAGCTGCTGGCTGGGCGCGCGCACCAAGTTCAAATGTGCAGACGCGCGGAACAGCAGGAGACCCGGATGGGGAACCAGCTCCTAAAGCCCGCCGGAGGGAGGGAGAAGGCTCAGGGGAATCAGCGGGAGAAGAGGCTAGAAAGGGCGGAACCCCGGCGGGCAGGCGGACCCAGAGGAGGAAGGAGTAGCGGAGAAGGTGGAGCAAGGCTAGAATCTTAAATTGGTGTCAAGGGGGAGGAGACTCAGACGGAGCATCAGCGGTCTGACAATTGAGACGTAGAGCTGTGCGCTGCGGGTCTGGAAGTGAAACTGAACTTCAATAAAGACTTTTATACTTAACAACGAAGCAGCGTTGGTCCTTTGTGAGCTGGGACCTAGGGTAGCTCTGACAGTATGCTCCGTCTCCATAAAAACCTCGCAGCGTGAGTTGGTGCAGCGAGGGGCAAGACTTGGTGTTTTGCGAGCTCACGAAGATAGGCAATGATGACTACAGAGAGCCAGGTGAAAGAACTGCAAGAAGCAGTCACGACGCTTTACGCAGAAGTAGCAGCATCCAGGAAAAGAGAAGAAGAAGCAGTAGTGTTCTGCCAGGATCTGCAGGCCAGGTGGGACCGTTGGGGGAAAGAGGGGCTGCCAGGACCCAAACCGGAGGGAGTTGGCCTCGGGAAGAGGGGGGGCAGCCTAGTAGCCCACTTCGATGGGAACCTGCAGCAATACCCTAACTTCAGAGCTGACGTGGTTTACGCGCTCAATTTGCTTCAGAAAGACTTTAGAGATGAGGAAGAGAAAGTGGGCTTCATAATCACTCATTTGCATGGGGAAGCAAAAGCGTGGCTGCGGAATTTGTGGCGCGAAAAAGACCCCGCCCTCAAAGATTCCGATGCATTTATCAAAGCTATAGACGCTTGCGGTAGATGTAGATGTTGCTCGGAGGGAAATGCATGGACTACAGCCAGGGAAAGCGACGGTGAGGCAATATCACTCACGCTTTTTTGCCTTACTGAACGTGCTGGGCTGGGAGAAGGACTCTATTGCTGTCAGAGACCTGTTCTGGGAGGGGCTAAGTGGAGAGGTGAAAGATGAGCTGACAAGAGTGGAACGACCACAAAGTACCCAAGAAGTTGCCCAAAGAGCGTTGGCGATTGGTGTGCGCCTGGAAGGACGCCCTTGGAGCAGGGAGGAAGGACGTAAGGCAAGCACCCCAGCCAGGACAACCCCTTTCTTTCCCAGAGAGGCGGGGCGGGCGCTGTCCATGCCTCCTTTGGGAAGGGGAGAAGAGCCGATGGAGATTGGTGGTGCCAGGGCTCAGACTGCCAGCAGAGCCCAAACACCGGGAGCAGTCAAGGCGAAGGCTCCTAGAGGGACCAGGAAGTGCTACATCTGCGACAGTGCTCAGCACATGGCCAAAGAGTGTCCCCAGAGGCTCCAGAAGCACACTGCAGCCTCAGCAACAGTAAAGGGAACAAGTCAGCAGCCGAAGTAGCCGCAGGGGGAAGAAGACGCCTGGTTGGAAACAGAGCCACTGGGGCCCAACCAGGCAAGTCAGTGAAGCAGTCCCCAGAGATTTTACAGCCCACAGACCCCCTCCCACCCAAACCAGTGGTGCAACTCACCGCATCGCTCCAGTTGCCCACTGGGCACACCATGCAAGTACCAATAACCATTGACTCTGGGAGCAACGCAGACTTTATAGGAGTGGACTTTATCAAGCAACATCGCATAGCACTCATGCCAGCCACGATGCCCCTAAATGTCGTCACGGTCGATGGCAGGAAGCTACTTGGAGGAGAGGTGGTACAGCAAACACCACCGATGGTGATGCATATTGGAAACCACCGCGAAGTCATCAGCTTCAACGTCACCCACCTGTCAGACACGCCCATAGTGTTGGGTATGAGTTGGCTGGATAGGCACAGCCCGGCATTAGCATGGTACCAGCGGCAATTGACCTTCTGCTCCTCCTACTGCGCAGAACACTGCATCCAGACCCGCCAGGAGGAGGAGGGGCAAGAGGATGAACCGCAGTTACACCTAGGCATGGTGCAAGCGGTACCCAACAAGTACAAGGAGTTTTTGGAGGTCTTCTGCGAGAGGGAAGCGGATAACCTGCCTCCCCACAGGCCTTACGACTGCAAGATTGACCTCCTGCCGGGAGCGACGCTGCCGACTGGGAAACTGTATTCCATGTCTGAAGACGAACTGCAAGAACTCAGGGAGTTCATAGATCACAACTTGAAGCGGGGGTTCATCCAAGAATCTAAAGCAGTGGGGGGCAGTCCCGTGTTTTTCGTGAAGAAGAAGGACACGCCCCAACGCAGGCTCATGGTTGATTATAGGCTCATAAATTCCAAAACAAAGCCCGCAGCATTCCCCATGCCCAAGATCGACGACCTGCTCGCGACGGTGAGGAAGGGACGGATCTTCACCAAGTTGGATCTACGAGGGGCGTACAACCTTATACGCATGCGGGAGGGCGATGAGTGGAAGACAGCCATGTTTACACCTTTAGGCACCTATGAATATCGCGTAATGCCTTTTGGTCTGCAAAATGGCTCCCATACCTTCCAAGCTTTCATGCATCACGTGTTAGCGGGACACCTCTACAAGAAGTGCGTTTGCTTCCTGGACGACATCCTGGTCTTCTCGGAATCGCAGGAGGCTCACCAGAGGGACGTCAAGGAGGTCCTGCAGAGGCTACGGGAGCACAGACTTTACGCCAAATTAGAGAAGTGCCAGTTCGACATGACGGAGGTGGATTTCCTGGGCTACAAGCTGTCCGACAAGGGACTCGCCATGGACAGCACCAAGGTCCGCGCGGTGTTGGACTGGAAGAGCCCGCGCAATCGGAAGGAGGTCCAGAAGTTTGTCGGCTTCGCCAACTTTTATCGCAAGTTCATCAAAGGGTTCGCGAAGGAGACGGCGGCCATCACGGATACCCTCAGCTCCAAGAAGAAGAAGTTCACCTGGACGGACCAGGCGGAGCAGTCCTTTCGGAGACTCAAGCGTCTCTTCGCGTCCGAAGAACAGCTGCTACATGTAAACCCCAGCAGACCAATGAGGGTTGAGACGGACGCCTCGGACAGAGCGGTGGGGGCCGTCCTGTTGCAGCAAGATCCGCAAGGGGAATGGAGGCCGTGCGCATTCTACTCCAGGAAACTCAGCAAGGCGGAACAGAACTACACCATCTGGGACAGGGAGTTGCTGGCCATTCATGCAGCTTTCAAGGCGTGGCGGCACTTCCTCGTCGGAGCCAGACACACAGTGCAAGTCCGCACGGACCATAAGAACCTGGAGTACTGGCGCACGGCGCGGTTCCTGAACCAGAGACACATTCGCTGGGCGGAGTTCCTTGCGGATTTCGATTTCCGGATAGAATACATCCCGGGAGACAACAACGTCATGGTGGATGCACTATCCAGGAAGCCGCAGTATCTCGAGGAAGCGGCGCCGGTGGCGGCCAAGCACATTTTCGCACCGAAAGCGTGGGCGTGTGCTTCAGCTGCCGTGGACCTGGACGCGGTGCGTCGAGCGCTGCAGACGGATTCGTTCGCACAATCCAAGATGGAGGAGGTGCGAAAAGGCACAGCGAAGGACGACGAGTTCCAGATACGAGACGGACTGCTCATCCGCAAAGGGGCTCTCTACGTGCCCGGAGACGACCTCCGCGCGAAAGTCTTGCAGCAGCTACACGACGCGCCCAGCGCTGGGCACTTCGGCAAGGACAAAACGGCGGAATTAGTAACCAGAGACTTTTGGTGGCCCAAGGTGAGGGGAGAAGTCGCGGATTACGTCTCCAGGTGTGACACCTGCCAAAGGGCCAAGCCAGTACACAGGAAGCCGGCGGGTCTACTAGAACCCCTACAGACGCCGCTCGAACCGTGGGAGAAAGTGGCCCTGGACTTTGTCACAGATCTGCCCAGCTTGCAAGGCAAAACAGAGCTACCCTTTGAAATAAGCCCAATCAATGCTTATTCGTCTTCTTTCTACGCATATGGAAGCGAGGAGACCTTGTTTTGTTATTTTTGTCTCATTACATACACTATGCGTGTCAGAGCTACCCTAGGTCCCAGCTCACAAAGGACCAACGCTGGTTCGTTGTTAAGTATAAAAGTCTTTATTGAAGTTCAGTTTCACTTCCAGAGCCGCAGCGCGCAGCTCTACGTCTCAATTGTCAGACCGCTGATGCTCCGTCTGAGTCTCCTCCCCCTTGACAGCAATTTAAGATTCTAGCCTTGCTCCACCTTCTCCGCTGCTCCTTCCTCCTCTGGGTCCGCCTGCCCGCTGGGGTTCCGCCCTTTCTAGCCTCTTCTCCCGCTGATTCCCCTGAGCCTTCTCCCTCCCTCCGGCGGGCTTTAGGAGCTGGTTCCCCATCCTGGTCTCCTGCTGTTCCGCGCGCCTGCACATTTGAACTTGGCGCGCGCTCCTCGGAACTTGACACTAGCTCCTCGGAGGGTTCTCTCTCGGGGTTTGCCACAGACCGCTCCTATTGGTGGGACACTCAACCGGAGGTGGGGTGGCGCAGGGAGTTGCTGCGGGGACCTTTGCAAGCAGTCTCACCAGAGGTACCCGGGGGAGGGGAGGACATGGACGTGTTGGGGGAGGATCCTGGATTCGAGCACATCAGCAGAGAGATGGAAGCAGAGGAAATCGACGTCGACGAGCCCGTTGCGGTTGGGCCGGATCCAGTGGACCGGCTACACACCAGGGGGGAAGAATGGTATCCCGCACTCACACCCACTGGACTGGAGCACCCGGAACCCACACCCGAAGAGGGGGAGGGGGGAAGGGGGGGCTTCGAGGGGGGGATGGATGTCAGGGAATCAGGAGCAGGAGCACTAGGGAGAAAGGATTGGGAGAGCGAAGGGGAAGAATCCGAGGGCAGCGTAGGGGAGTATGACAGTGGCCCGAGAGATTCCATGAGCTTCTCCAGCGAATCAGAAGATTCCCAGAAGGGGGCGCCGATGGTCAGGGCAAGGGGCGTCCCAGGGGGGACGTACCAGAAACAAGGAGCCAGAGGGGAACCCCAAAGCAGCAGTGGAGGATCGGGACCAGTTTCCCCACCAGAGCGTAGTGGGGGGGAGGAGTCACATGTGTCAGGAGCAGTGTCTCCTCCAGAGAGGGAGTCAGGGCTGACCACGCCTCCAACGGAGGGGAGGTCAGTTGCAGCTAGCCCCCCCGATGGGGGAAGCAGTGACAGCAGCAGTGGTCTGACACTTTAGAGGTGGGGCTGCGCGCTGCGGCTCTGGAAGTGAAACTGAACTTCAATAAAGACTTTTATACTTAACAACGAAGCAGCGTTGGTCCTTTGTTAGCTGGGACCTAGGGTAGCTCTGACACGCATAGTGTATGTAATGAGACAAAAATAACAAAACAAGGTCTCCTCGCTTCCATATGCGTAGAAAGAAGACGAATAAGCATTGATTGGGCTTATTTCAATTCGCATCGTGTTTTTTGGGTGCGCACCAGAATCACTCCTAACAGAAGCAAAATGGTGTTTTGGTTTCCATCTACATAAAACGATGATAAAAACGCTCTGATTGGGCTTATTCAAAATTGGTGTTTTTGGAGTTGGAATGCACATTCAACCAAAAATAGCAGTTTATTGTTTGTTTTCAGCCCAAATCAAGCATAGGTGTTTTGGTTCCATCTCAATAGAAAGAGGACATATAAGCTTGGATTGTTCTTTCGGTGTTCGTTCACCCACACATAGCAAAGTGTAATAAGCTTAAGCAAAGCAAAAGAGGTTGATTTGGGTTCCATCTACATAGAAAGAAGAACCTTGAATTGCGCTAATTTCGTGTTCTATGGAGTTAATGCTCATAGACGCAGAAATCGCATAGTGTATGTAATGAGACCAAAATAACAAAACACCTTCTAATCGCTTCAATATGCGTAGAAAGAAGACGAATAAGCTTTGATTGGGCTTATTTCAATTCGCATCGTGTTTTTTGGGTGCGCACCAGAATCACTCCTAACAGAAGCAAAACGGTGTTTTGGTTTCCATCTACATAAAACGATAAAAACGCTCTGATTGGGCTTATTTAAAATGGTGTTTTTGGAGTTGGAATGCACATTCAACCAAAAATAGCAGTTTAATGTTTGTTTTCAGCCCAAATCTAGCATAGGTGTTTTGGTTCCATCTCAATAGAAAAAGGACATATAAGCTTGGATTGTTCTTTCGGTGTTCGTTCACCCACGCATAGCAAAGTGTAATAAGCTTAAACAAAGCAAAAGGGGTTGATTTGGGTTCCATCTACATAGAAAGAAAAATCTTGGATTTCGCTAATTTCGTGTTCTATGGTGTTAATGCACATCGACCCAAAAATAGCAAAGTGTATGTAACGAGACCAAAATAACAAAATAACGTCTTTTCGCTTCCATATGCGTAGAAAGAAGACGAATAAGCATTGTTTGGGCTTATTTCAATTCGCATCGTGTTTTTGGGTGCGCACCAGAATCACTCCTAACAGAAGCAAAATGCTGTTTTGGTTTCCATCTATATAAAAAGATGATAATAACGCTGTTTGGCCCTATTTAAAATTGGTGGTTTTGGGGTTGGAATGCACATTCAACCAAAAGTAGCATAGTGAAATTTTTGTTTTCAGCCCAAATCAAGCATAGGTGTTTTGGTTCCATCTCTACAGAAAGAGGACATATAAGCTTGGATTGTTCTTTCGGTGTTGGTTCACCCACAAATAGCAAAGTGTAATAAGCTTAAACAAAGCAAAAGGGGTTGATTTGGGTTCCATCTACATAGAAAGAAAAATATGGATTTCGCCAATTTCGTGTTCTATGGTGTTAATGCACATTGACCCAAAAATAGCAAAGTGTATGTAACGAGACCAAAATAACAAAACACCTTCTAATCGCTTCAATATGCGTAGAAAAAAGACGAATAAGCATTGACTCGGCTTATTTCAATTCGCATCGTGTTTTTTGGTTGCGCACCAGAATCACTCCTAACAAAAGCAAAACGGTGTTTTGGTTTCCATCTACATAAAAAGATGATAGTAACGCTCTGTTTGGGCTTATGCATGCACACTTCTTCACACATGCACACGAAAGCTCATACCAAGAACTAACTTAATTGGTCTTTAAGGTGCTACTGGAAGAAATTTTATTTTGTTTTGTTTTGACTATGGCAGACCAACACGGCTACCTATCTGTAACACACACATACTGTAGTGGAAACACGGAAGACCATTGTAAATTCAAGGAGTTAGATGACATGTCTCTTTCGCTTTTACATCAGCGGTTTAAGGTTTGCTAAAACATGATAGTATAATTTGTTTTTCACACACCTGTGTCAGGAGTTTTCTGGGTCCCCTGTGTTCTGATTGGCTACTCGGGAGGATACCCAGTTGCAGTGAATTGGGTTGGAGACTCTCAGCTGCTCTGCATTAGTTGCACCCGGTGTCCCAGGCTGATCATGAGTGATGCCTGCTAACCAGGTGCAATCAATGAAATCAAAGTTGTCTATAAAAGCTGTAGGCTGAAGGGGCTCAGTGAGCTTCTTCACAAATGGAGGTACCATATGCTGTGAGACTGTCGGCCAGGGGTCTCTCTCGCTGCTCTACCAGGAGCTCCAGGCAGCTGAAGGGGAGATTGTTTGCGACTCCTCTCTAGTATGCTATAATTTGTGTTTTATATGCCTGCTGCTATCTGTTAACCTTATGCAAATAAAGCATTGCTTATTCTTCATCCACTCGCGTGCTTATTGGCTCCAAATCCAGAAATAACCCTGCCCTTGGCAGAACATATACAGTGCTTTTTTTCTGGGGGGACGCAGGGGAATGCATACTCCTAAAACATTTTGTGAATGTACATTTATTTATTTTTCCCGGTTTGAACTATAAAATGGTGATTTTCTTGAGTCAAAATGAGAGTACCCCCAATCATTTTCTTTAGAAAAGAAGCACTGCATATATACACATACATATACATATATCCATTTTATTTTTATATATTTACAAACGGACACCTATACCTAGGTATGTATATTCTTGTATATAAACTTCCGCGGCCCACCCACACCATCCCACCGCCAAGGGGCACGAGAGGAAGGCCACTGGGGGAGAAAGGCAGGTGAGGACGAGGCGGGGGGCAGGGCTGCCCCCTGGGGAGAGCGGGGTCGAGAGAGAGTGGGTGGGAGAAAGAGAGAGGGCCAGCCTGGCTTGGCACGCCTCTGCTGGCCCAACGTCGCACAGCCTCTTCCGCCCGTTTCCCTCCCCTTCCTGTGCTCATGCCTCTCCTCCCGTGGCACCTCCTTCCGGTAATCCTGCCCTCGCCCAACATGGCGGCAGCACAGCCTCTTCCGCCCGTTTCCCTCCCCTTCCTGTGCTCATGCCTCTCCTCCGGTGACACCTTCTTCCGGTACCCCTGCCCTCGCCCAATATGGCGGCAGCACAGCCTCTTCCGCCCTTCCGAGCTAGGAGTGCAGAAAAAGGTGAAACTGCCATGAAAAGGAGAGGAGGAGTGAGTGTGAGTGAGTGAGTGAGTGAGTGAGACAGGGAGCATCCTAGAAGAGATGGAAGGGGAACCCAAGGGTCATCTAGTCCAACCCTCTGCAAAGAAGCTCAGAGCTACAATTCCCAGGTCTTCTTTGGGAATTCTATGGGAAGTAAGAGTTTCTACATTCATGAGCATTCACTTAGAGTGCGCTCATGTTTTTACCTTTTATTGAAAGTGGCCACAAGTGACTTGGGTGGAGTATAAATAATAAAATTATATTGCTCCTGCTGCTGTTCTTCTCTTAGCCTAACTCAAATCCAACCCAATACCAAACCTTAACCCTAATGCTCACCCTAACTCAAATCTAATCCTCACGCTAACCCTAACCTTAACCCAAACCTAAGCCTCAGTCTAAACCTAAGCCTAATTTAACCCTAACCCTAAGTAATAAAATTATATTTCTCCTGCTGCTGTTCTTCTCTTACCGTAACTCAACCCCAACTCTAACTCTAACTCCTAATCCTAATCCAACTCAAACCCAACTCTCACTGTAACTCTAACCTTTACCCAAACCTAATCCTAAACACTTTGCTTCTTTTTGTGGTGTTTTGTGTTATTGCTTCATTTCGTAGGTCATGAGACTTTCTTTGTTTCTTGTGGTGTTGGTTCATTTAGCAGTTTTTTAATTGGCTTTTGTGTTTCTTTTGGTATTGCATCATCTTCATAGGTTGTTTGGATTTCTGATTAATTTGCTTTGGATTTCTGGTAGCTCTGCTTCTTTATGATTTGTTTCTGTGTTTCTGGTGTTTTGGCTTGGTTATGTCATAAAATTGAAGAAATACCACCAGAAGCACAAAAACCAAGAAATATTCCCAAAATGAGGCAAAACCAGGAGACATGAAAACCAAGCCAAATCAATGGAAAAGAAACAATCTCACCCCAAACCGCAGAACCATTCAAAGTCAAAGAAGCAAAACAATTAAATGCAAAAAACAAGCAAAACCACCCCAAATTAAACAAATCAGCAGAAAACAAAAAAGAAGCAGTAAAGCCACCAATTAAAAAGCAATGCCACAAGAAACTGGAAACCAGTTTTTAAAAAGCAAAACCAGAAACTCAACAAGCATGCAATTTATGGGAGTCCAAAAGCACTTCAAGCAACAGAAATTAACCAACATAGCATACTAGTTTTCACTTAGTCTTGGGTTTCTGGTGAATGTTTTTTGGACTTTTGCTTTATTGCTTCTTTTGAGAAGTTTTCTTGTTTTTGCATTCTGGTGGTAATACTTTTGAATGCTTTGGGGGTTTCTGGTGAATCTGCTTTGTTTGGGATTGGTTGGCTTCTTTGTCAGTTTCCATTGATGTTGCTTTTACATGGTTCTTCTGCTTCTTTTCAGTAGGTTTTTGTGTTTTTAGTGGTTGACTTCATTGTTGGAATGGTCATTAGACATTTCTGGTGGTTTTGCTTCATTTCTGGTGGTTTTCCTTTTTTTCTTGGGTTTATCAGATCTCATACAAATTAATATTCTCAAAGGTGCAAAACCCAAAAAACCTAGAAATGAAGCAAACTCACCATAAATCCAGCACCCAATCTGTTATGTACTAACCTTGGATCCTAGAATGCAACAACTGATTGGTCTTTTCCTGCAGGCCAATCAGGCTCCAAGAGGGAAGCAGAGTTAGCCAGTCAGACGGGACTCATTCTGTAAATAATGTATATAAAAGCCTGAGGTTGGGGGGGGAGCAATAAAGAGCATGAAATACATACAAGACTCTGAGTATATTTCACAATCGTAATTTATATAAAAGAATCCATGAAACGAAAACCACCCCAAAAGAAACAAATTCAACATAATCCCAAAAATGAACCAGAAACAACAGAAACAAACCACATCCACCAAAGATGAGAAAACCAATTGAATAGAACCACAAGAAACCCACGCAGTAAACATCTCAGGGAAAAGCGAAATCACCCCCACACCATGCAAAACTAAGGTTTAACTGGCTTTGGGGTTTCTGCGAAATTTACTTTTCCCCTCTTGTTGGGGGTTTCTGGTGGTATTTCTTCTGCTTCTCATATTTCTGCTTCTTTTCAATTGGTTTTGGGATTCTGGTGAATTTGGTAATGATTTGATTGAAGTCTCTGTCTGGCAATTTTCCTTTTTCATGAATTCCTTCCTTGTTGGGTTTCTGGTATCTCACTTTTGGTTTTCCCATTTCTCTTAGTTTTGCTACGTTTCAGGTAGTTTGCTTACTTTTTGGAATTATGCAGTCTCATAAAAATGGAGCAATATCATTAGAAGCTTAAAAAGCATGAAAAAAACCCCACGCACTAACCCTAACCCTGAACATCCACCTACGTATCCCCTGCCCTAACCCTAACCCTGATATTCTGGTCATCCATCTTGGGGATAACAATCTGGTGAGGTAAATTCAGTTGAGATCACTAAATATCTCCATCAGCTGTGCTTCCTCATCCCTGAGCTTATCATAGTTTGGTTTGGAATGTTGTAGAGGTGCTTATGGAGTGGGGGCAGCCTTCCTAAGAAGGTGGATGGGCAAGACATAAAGCTAATCATTCTACAACGACGTTTGTGTTTGAAAATGTGGCTGCTTATATCCCTCATGGCAGAATTATGTTCTGTGCCCCACAGTTGTATAGACCTGGTGGTATGCATCTTTCTGATTTGGGTTCTGACATGATTCTTAAGGATCTGCAAAGAGCTCTGTTTGAGCACTTGTGTGTTTGTGGGTGGAGGTGAACAAGCACACCTGCCCAGACTTAATTTGATTTGGTTACATTGGTCGAATCTGACTAGTTTTGCCGATCCTCAAGTTGTTATATTTAATAAATACAACCTATTTATCCACTTTTGGTTGTCTTGACTCTTCCTCCTGATGTGCTAGGAACCACTCGGTTTGGGGGGCGCTGCAAAACATGCGGTTTTTACTGCAAACATTTTGCCAGACTTTGGCCTTGATTTGGAGTGAATCAGACGATGTTGGGTTTTGGGGTGACCTTATGACCCCTGTCAGTTACTTGGTTTGTCGGGCAAAATGCTACAAAAATGCTACAATGTCTGGCAAATGCTACAAAACTTTTGCCAGACTTTGGCACCAGTTTGGAGTGAATCGGACAATGTTGGGTTTTGGATATTAATTATGAACCCCGGTTTGATGTATCAATTACTCTGTTTATGGGGTGTTACAAAATGTGGGGGTTTTGCTGCAAAACTTTTGCCAAACATCAGTTTTGATGGGATCCCAGATTTGGGGGTTTGTAGTTAAATGAAGCATTCTTTCAGTGCTTCTCGGGAAATGTGCAGTTTCCGTCAGATCAAACTAATACTACTGGATAAAATTATATGGTTGTTGATTATCAGACAGTTCTCCCATTTATCAAGGAAAACGTCTGTTATGGGTGGCTTTTGCTTGGTGTGTGTGACTGTTGACAGACAGATTTGAAAAGGAACACAGCTTCCTCTGTCTCACAGTGACTTACTGGCCTTTTTGATTATGCAGTCGGCTCGCAATACACTTCCAGCTGGATTCCGAGGACAGGAAATGATTCTGCTAAAGGCTTTCTGTGAATATACCGTAATTTCAGTTGATTTGTTTTAATGGTCACATAAAGGCACTTTCTTTGGTTATAAAATGATGTTGTGAGTCTTATATCTGAGCAGTCAATAAACTCCCTCCCCCACAGAAACGCTTGTCTTACTTCTTCTTCTTCTTGGCATCCATACTTACATGTTTGTATAAAGAAAGACTAACCCCACCCCGAACCCCACCTCCAGCTTTCATCTTATTATTCTAGTGACTAGTTACAGATAGGTAGCCGTGTTGGTCTGCCATAGTCAAAACAAAAAAAAATTTTTTTTTCCTTCCAGTAGCACCTTAAAGACCAACTAAGTTAGTTCTTGGTATGAGCTTTCGTGTGCATGCAGGTATCTGAAGAAGTGTGCATGCACACGAAAGCTCATACCAAGAACTAACTTAGTTGGTCTTTAAGGTGCTACTGGAAGGAAAAAATTTTTTTTGTTCTAGTGACTAGTCAGTGTTCATAGCAACACTTGCTTTTGTTACTAGACAAACTGCCCTGAAAGACAGTTACTATGAACTACATGTGTCGTCTTGATTGTTGTTGCTAGTTTCTGCAAAACACTTCTTTATCTTTCAACAAGAAATAAATGAATAGGAGGCTGCTCTAAGGAAGAAGTGTGATTGCACCTGGAATATCAGACTCTCTGTATTTTTATTTATTTACTTGATTTAGGGGTGGCCGCTTCACCCCCTGGCTAAGCCCATGTCCCCAACTAACTGAGCTTCTTGGGATCATCCTGCCATGCTGTGAGCTACTACATTATCCTGCAGTTTACAGAACCTTCCTTAGAGAATAAAAAACTGAGGCAAATTTCCAGTCTAAACAGGCTACACAAAAAGAAACAGCAGCGATTCTTTATGTATGACTTGTGCTTGAGCACCTGATATCTCAGAAAATCAACATCAGTGTTAGAGTGGGTGGGTCAGGGCATTTCCAAAATGTTATGATAGATGGAGCCATGGATGTGGCCAAGGGGGGGCCAAATAAATAAAAATAAATAAAAATACATAGCTAACTGAGGTTCTGACCCCCTAACAAAAGGCCTGCCCCCACTAACAAAAATCCTGGCTACGCCCATGGATTAAGCCAACTACAGTAACTCTGGTTTTGTCCCCACCCAGAAGTGTAGCATGTGTGGGCCGTGGGCGCACAAATTTGTGGCAGGGGGCACAAACAGGTGCCCCCACAGCAGGCTCCCTCATTGGTGCCTGGCTCCACGTGAAAAGGAGCTGACCTAAGCTGCTGTGCTTCTGCTGGCCACAGCTCTGTCCTTAGGTTAGGCCTGTCCTGGGGAAGAGAGCAGGAGGGTGGGTGGCCGCAGTGCACCTCACTCCCAGTCACAGCAGCAGCTCCGCCTCCGGGTCACGTCTGACCTGGCACACTCAAGCTTCCCTGCCCCTCTCCTCCCCTGGACATGTGGGGAATGCCCCTTCCCCCTCGTTGAGTTCTGCAAAGGCAGCCCTGAGACTGAGGAGGAAAGAGCTCACTGCTCATGCCAACCCTAGAGAGGATGTAAGAAAGAAGCAGGCTGTTGGAGGACAGCCGAGAAACAATTGAGCTTGGTGGAGCAGTGCGGAGCAGTGCCCCAGTCCCCCTTAAGGACAAGCCTCCACTGACAGGGAGCAAGAAGGAATTTTAAATGGTGAAAGACAGGAGTGCCTGGCGTGCTCTGATCCATGGGGTCACGAAGAGTCGTACACGACTAAACGACTAAACAACACAATATTGGCATGGGAACTACAATAGCTCAATGTTGCAATTTGTCTACCCTACTTAAGATTTACCATTAAGGAAAGTATAAAGTCATGGAGTAAATCCTTTTCAGCTTGTTGATAGATTCACAAACAAGCACGAGTTCACAGCCATTTGCACAGAGCATATATTCCCCTCCAGTTCCCTCCGCTTTCTCCTCCTCCTCAAGAGTCCTGCCCCATGTTGAGTTTCCTGAGCATGAACAGAAAGCTCCTGTCTTGGGACTCTTTTGGACTCTTGGCACCCTTCCCAGGAAAAGGGGATGAGAAGCCAAGCGGGGTCGAGAAGCCTTGCGGTTCAGCATGTTCAAGATGTGTTACAACCGAATGAGATAAGAGTCAGTTCTCAGGCTTGCTTTGACAGAGCCTATTCATTAGCTTTTTGAAGCCTTCTCGTACTGATAAAAGTAACATTTTGCCTATGCATCTTGTGAGAAAGCAGAGAAAAACTTTAGCTGTGGATTTTTGGAAGAGAGAAAGGGAATTTTGGACAGGCCTAGGTGGGGTCACCTGTCCTCACCTCCTGGACAGGCCTAGGTGGGGTCACCTGTCCTCACCTCCTTCAGGTCAACCAGGACAACCTCACAATGATCCTGTGTTATGTCAGGGGGCTCAGGGAGAAAGTCTCCTTTGGTAACTTGCAAAGCAGCTTTTTCACACAGAAGGTCCCATTGCACCAACAAATGGTTGTTGTATTGTTACTTGTGCTGCAAAAATGTGTAGAGGCCACAGTACAGAACAGGACACAGCCACATCTAGCAGAATGTCTGGCAGAGGTTTTGCCTTTGCAAAGTGTTTTTGGAATATGAGGAATGGCAATATAATGCTATTCAGTATCTGTCAGTGGGACCATGCATATTTATTCCAATTCTGCTTCCTTCCCCACTGCCTTTCATCCCTTTATTGGCCCTTACTCCTCCTGCACTGATAAGGAATGGCACAAATAGGCCAAGAGCATTGCCTGTGTAACTGCTACCTGTTATTACTGCAATCCTATAAGGACTTGAGAGCAGGCCCTGGTCAACTGACGCCTTATTCACACTGTGGCAATAAACTTACATCTGGGCTATAGCATTTCAGACTGCATCCTGCACCATACAAATAAATATTCTTCCATAGGAAACTAGCAGGTGAGGGATGAACTAGAACCCTTCTCCCTGACATGTTAGATTTTCTGGGTTTTTTTGCACACACAAAGCCTCCAGACTGCCTCCAAACTGTCAATGTTTTGCAGGAGGAATTATTCAAGTGCACACCAGAATTCTAGGTCTGCACAATTAAAGCAGGTTAAAGCTCTCTTTTGCCCTTGTCCAACAAATCCACTTAAAAAACAACAGACTTTTTTTGGTTTGAAAAGTGATGAAGAAATGCAATGATATGTGTGGGATGAACAAATGATTTTGTGGAAACACCACGCAACCAAATCAAGATGAATGATAATTGTCATAGAAGTGGCTCAGAAATAAATCAGAACGAGTGTTCAATAAAGACTGAACGTAAGCTACCACGTAAACTTCCTGCAACTAAATATGGATGAATGCCAAATAAGCAGGTCAAGTAGAGGAGCCCTCAAATAAAAGATTGGGCTATAAATGTGGGCAGTGCCAGTGGAACCAGGAAATTCTACCTAAATCTCTAAATTCTTACACAGAAACCTTAGCCATTGCCTTCCTTGTCTGTGATTTCCATAATTAACGTACAGGGGACTTTACAGTGTTTTGCAGTCCCTTTAATATAGCTTTTGCATGTGTCACATACATCAAACTTAAACCAAGATGTTTCCTTGGTATTCATTCTGCTTGTGCCAGCTCTCTTTCTGCACAGGAAGGAAAAAAGCAGGGAGCCCCACTCTGACTTGAATGTTCATTTACCTCAACAGCTGCAGGTACTTGAACCACACTTTCTGCAGCGTCCATAGCCTCTCATACAATGGAAGAAATTAGCTGAGAAACAAACCAGGATTGAATGCATGCTAAATGTTTGTTAATTGTCATATTTCCTGTTATGTACTGAAGTTCTCACCCTGGGCCAGCAGGGGGATACTGTAGATAGTTATGCAAATGAAGGATTGAAAAGTGACGTTCAGTGATTGGATAGTTTTGTATGCAAATGAAGGATCAAAAAGTGACGTTCAGTGATTGGATAGTTTTAGAAAATGGCAACAGTTACATTGTTCTGGAGCTCTGTATAAGCAGGCTGACTGAGCTCCTCAGCTTAGTTCTGTTCCAGCTTACAAAATAAAGAGCTGCTTTGGAGAAATCACGGTGTCGTCTGCTATGTCAACCCACAACTTAACACCGGCACCTAAGGGACACACCTGGGAGACGCCAAAGACACCCTGGTCGAGGGTACACATCGATCTGGCCAGCCCCTTTCACGGCCGGACCTTTATGGTAGTGGTGGACACCTATTCCAAATGTCTGGAGGTGGCCCTGATGCTCTCTCCCACTACCGAGGCCGTCATCCGGGTGCTGTGAGGCCTGTTTGCGACGCATGGGTGTCCTGATGTCCTTGTCTCCGACAACGGACCGCAGTTCACGTCAGGCACTTTTGAGTGCCACTTTTGAGGCACTTTTGGGACTGGGCATCCGCCATGCCCTAACGGCACCATTTCATCCATCCCGGCAAGCAGAGAGAATGGTGCGCTCGGCAAAAGAGGCACTGGCGCGCCTGGACCGGGGAGACTGGCACAAGCGGGTCGCCGAATACTTGTTCGTGCAACACATCACCCCTCATGCGGCCCCAGGGCGGAGTCCTGCTGAACTGCTTATGGGCCGCCGCCTCAGGTCACTGCTCGACCAGTTGCACCCGGACTTTGCCATGGCCGAACCCCCAGGCTGTGCCAACGCGCCACGGTCATTTGTTCCAGGAAACCAGGTCTTTGCCCGGAACTATGTGGGGGACATTCCTTGGGTGCCAGCCACAGTAGTGGGAGTCACTGGACCTTGCTCGTACCAGGTGGCACTCGAAGACGGGCGCTTGTGGCGCCGGCACATAGACCAGCTTAGGCGCAGGGTTGGGGACTTGGACACTACTGTGGTGCCCCCAACTGCGCTCGTGGCTCCAGAAGAGACACTTACAGATGGCGAGGCTCCACCTACACCTCCCTCGCAAACTGCCAGCGTGGAGCCGAACCAAGCCGCTTCAGAGGGTCTGCCAGACTTACCACAGGCTCAGACCACTCCACTTGCGGAGGCTCTACCCACAGCAGCGGATCCAGGGGATTTGGTTTCAACGCCACCTAGGGTCACCACAGCCTCAGCAAGAATTATGTGGCCCCCGGACTTGGCTACCAGTCCCCGGCGGTCTGGCAGAGTTTCTAAGCGCCCAACTTATTTAAAGGACTATGTTGTTGGACATGTATCACTGTTGGTCTATGTATGGGAAATGTAACCGATATGCTTTTGTGCCTAATTGAACCATTACGTGAAGTGCTGTATATAAGGAAACCATTACGATTGTAACTAACGCCTTATCTCAGTGGGGAGGGGTGTTATGTACTGAAGTTCTCACCCTGGGCCAGCAGGGGGATACTGTAGATAGTTATGCAAATGAAGGATCAAAAAGTGACGTTCAGTGATTAGATAGTTTTGTATGCAAATGAAGGATCAAAAAGTGATGTTCAGTGATTGGATAGTTTTAGAAAATGGCAACAGTTACATTGTTCTGGAGCTCTATATAAGCAGGCTGACTGAGCTCCTCAGCTTAGTTCTGTTCCAGCTTATAAAATAAAGAGCTGCTTTGGAGAAATCGCTGTGTCATCTGCTATGTCAACCCACAACTTAACATTTCCATTTTGCAGCGCGCTATCAATGCACCATCCATCTGCAATCACCCCTTTAATTACACGCTGCTCCAAAGGCCTCTCAAATGGCAAAGATCTTCTTGTTCACGGTGACCATCACTCTGCTTTTTGTTCTGACAAAACATAAAAGAGTTGTTTCCTCCCTCGCCCTACTGTGCCCAGTTCCTTATGCTAATTTATAAAGAGCCAAGTCAACTGTTTGTTTTAATGAAGGTTGAGGACCAAAAAGGGGTGAGGAGGCAATAAAGAATAGAAGTTTTATCACTGCACAAGCTAGGAAGCATGAGTCTCTTATCATAAGCACAGGCTGGGGAAAGAGGAGGGCCCAGTTTCTGGTAACAAACCTTGTTCTGCAGGAGGCTTTTACTACTTGATAGCATGTTCTTGCAATGCCTACAACTTGAGGCCTAGTTCTCACTGGGGTGCTGGGCCTGTTTCTGGGCTCCTGGCCTCAGACTGCAGGCAGAATCTCATGACTGAATCCTCCATCTTGTTAACACCACTTCCCTCTATGTCAAAAACCAGCATGCCGGGGAGAAAAGTTTTTTTCTAAGCTTCTTCCCAACATTCTAATTTTCTGGGTCACCTCGGAGTCCTGCATCCAACAGCCTAGTGCTGACAGAAAGTTCTCTGATTCCTAGTGTATTTGTTGACATTTTACAAACTGATAAAAACCTGGGTTGTGCCTCGAGACAGAGCAGTAAATGGTGCTATAGGGGGCCCACCACGTAATACCACCAATTAATAATGTGGCGGATCCACTCCTCTAACTGCCCACTATAAAATGTAGTGCACCCACCTCACGGCACACCAATTCCACAAATTTCTACAATTTACCACAGATTATGTAGCGGGGGGACTTGTGTGAGGGAAAACGCAATGATTTAGAGTCTGTATCAGGGACTGGGCAGAGGAGGAATGGTGGAGACAGTATAGATTTACAACAGTGGTTTGTGGGAGGTCACAGCTCAGAGGCAGATGAGGGAGAAAGTTGGAAAATACTGTAACACCATTGTGATGGGATGGTGAGCTGCTTGTGCGTAAAATCCTGATCCCTCAGAGTTTGGCTAAGTTCCCAAACCTCTGTCTGTGATGGAGCTCCTTAAGCATGGCTCCATCAATCGCTCGTTGAATCGGACAGTGGGCGTTTACGGAACTTCTTCCAGCATAAAAGCTCCTTAACGGAAACGCGTCTTCTGGACTCTCGGCGTGACAGTTTCCGCCGAGGAGTGGGTGTCCCTACGGGAGGTCCTGAAACCTCTCCACTGTTCTCACTTGAAGTATCTCTGAGCCCTCCCTCCGACTCACTTTCCCTTGTAACTCCACTTCTCCCCCTGCTGGTCCCCTCCTCCGCTGAGTGGTCTCTCTCACCCTCCATGAGCCCTTTCACCTCCTTCGTCTCAGATGACAGTTCCCTGACATCCACCTCCCCTCTAGGGCCCCCTTCACCCCCTTCCCTCCCCTCCTCTGCGGGAGGCGAGGGAGCAAAACCCCTGAAGGAACCTCCCTCATCTTCCGAAGTTTCGAACACTTCCCTCCACCTTTTGCTGTTCCCGGTTTCCAAGTACTCCTCCTCCTCGGAGTCTGTACCCCCTTCCAACTCCGATTCCCTGAATCCCTCCAGTTCCTCCTCATCGTCGGTGGTGCCAAAGTACTCCCTCCGGAACCTCGCTACTGTCTGAGGTTTCCTGGGGAACCTTTGGTGGAACGTTTCGATCAAGACCTCGTCATGGACCTCCTCTGCCTTCACCCAGGTGTTTTCCGACTCCGGTTCCCCTTCCCACGCGACCAAATACTCCACCTGATTACCCTTCCACCTGGAGTCGATGATTTCCGCCACATAGTTGCGGCTTTCCCTTTCTTCTATGGCTGGCCCCCGTGTGGACACCCCTTCACCTTCCCCCCTGTATGGTGACAGTAATGACCTGTGGAATACTGGGTGCAGTTTCATGTGGTTCGGTAACCGGAGTCTGAAAGCCACTGGGTTGACCTGTTGGATGACCTCAAATGGTCCCAATCTTTTGGGTCTCAATTTCTTGCAACTCCCCTTGAACGGCAACCCTTGGGTTGATAGCCAGACCCGACTCCCCACCCTAATTGTTTCACCTTCCCTTCTGCTCTTGTCTGCCTGCCTCTTATATTCTTCTTTGGCCCTTTCTAAGTTGTGTTGGAGTTGACGATGGATCGCTTCCATTTCTTCTACAAAAAGTTCAGCGGCCGGAACACTCCATCTCTCTCCTCCTTCCCCTGGAAACGCCCTGGGGTGGCACCCATAATTAGCCAAAAAGGGGCTCATCCCTGTGGACACATTCTCTGCATTATTGTAAGCAAATTCCGCTAGTGCCAACTTTTCGACCCAATCGTTTTCTCTGTCATTGACATAACACCTCAGGTATTGTTGAAGGATACCGTTTGCCCTCTCCGCCTGCCCATTGGTCTCAGGGTGCCTGGCAGTCGAAAAGTTGACCTCTACGTGCAACAAGCTCATAAGCTTCCTCCAGAATCTGGACGTGAACTGTTTCCCTCTGTCGGAAACCAGCCTCAAGGGGGCGCCATGCAGCCTAAAAATATGTTCTACAAACAATTTTGCTGTCTCTTCCGCCGTGACTGCATGTGAGCAAGCTACAAAGTGACCCATCTTAGTTAACTGGTCTACTACGACTAGTATGGCGGTTTTCCCCTGGGATTTGGGCAGATCAGTCATAAAATCTATCGACACCGCCTCCCACGGTCGTTCTGGTGTGGGTAACGGTTCTAATAACCCCGCTGGTGCCCGCCTTTCTCCTTTGGCTCTCTGGCATTGGTCACACCTTCTCACATACTCCCGTACATCCTCCCTCACCTTGGGCCACCAAAACTCCCTGGTCACCAACCACATGGTCTTGTGTTGCCCAAAATGCCCCGCTGTGGGATTGTCGTGCAGCTGTTTGAGTACTCTCCCCCTCAATTCCCCTTCGGGTATATATAGCGCCCCTTTGTAATACAATGCCCCGTTTCTTTCTTCAAAACCTCCGGGGTCTTCTCCCTCTCTCCTTAAACCTCTGAGCTTCTCCTGGGCGTACTCATCATTTACCGTTCCCTCTACCAGTTCTCTTTGCCCCACCCAGGCCGCACCACACACCCAGTGGTCCTCTGGGATAATATGTCTCTCTTCTGGCGCTCCCTCCCC
Organism: Podarcis filfolensis; assembly: GCF_964270895.1. NCBI lineage: Eukaryota > Metazoa > Chordata > Lepidosauria > Squamata > Lacertidae > Podarcis > Podarcis filfolensis. The sequence continues at coordinate 100,585,846 of NC_139608.1, forward strand.
CTCCAAATATTCAGGTTTGCGAGAGAGAGCGTCCGCTCTGATGTTTTCTGGACCTGGCACATAGCAGATTTCAAAATGGAATTTGGAGAACTCCTGGGCCCATCTCACTTGTCGTTGGTTGAGCACTCGTGCCGTTCTCCAATACTCCAAATTCTTGTGGTCCGTACACACTTGCACCTTATGCTGTGCGCCAATTAGTAAGTGTCTCCATCTCCTGAACGCTTCGTGAATGGCGAGTAGTTCTCGGTCATATACCGTGTAATTCCTCTCGGATTTGTTCAGCTTACGCGAAAAGAAGGCACACGGTCTCCATTCTGACTTATTGCTCCCTGGCTGAAGCAGCACCGCCCCCACCACCCGGTCTGAGGCATCAGTTTCCACTCTCATGGGTTTTTGTAAATCCACATGCAGGAGCTGTTCTTCCGAAGCGAAGGCCTTTTTCAATTCCTCAAAAGCGTGCTCCGCCTCCGCCGTCCAAACGAATTTCTTCTTGCTGCTTAGACAGTCCGTGATGGGAGCCGTTAAGTGGGCAAAGTTCTTGATGAATTTACGGTAAAAGTTCCCAAACCCTAAGAACCTTTGCACATCTTTTTTCGTTTTCGGTGTCTTCCATTCCAGCACCGCCTGTACCTTGCCTGGATCCATGGCTAATCCCTTGTCTGATAAGCGGTACCCCAGGAATTCCACCTCCTTGGCGTGGAACTGACACTTCTCCAATTTCACCCACAACTGGTTTGCTTGCAGCTGGCTCAGCACTTCCCTGACATCCTTTACATGCTGCTCCTCATTCTCTGAATATATCAGCACGTCATCGAGGAAGGCCACGCAATTCTTGTAGAGCAAAGGTCCCAGTACATGGTTCATGAGCGATTGAAAACAGGCGGAGCCTGCTTGTAATCCAAAGGGCATAACGAGATATTCGAAAGCCCCTAGGGGGGTGAACATCGTTGTCTTCCATTCATCCCCCTTCTTTATTCGTATCAGGTTGTACGCTCCTCTCAGGTCCAGTTTCGTGAATATCTTTCCCTTCCTCACCCTGGTCAAAATGTCATCAATCCTGGGCATGGGGAAAGTCACTGGTTCTGACACGGCATTTAGCCGCCGGTAGTCCACAATCAATCTCGGTTTATCCGTGTTTTTTTTGTCCACAAAAAACACTGGGCTGCCCCCCACCGCTCTGGACTCTGATGAAACCTCTCTTCAGGTTTTTGTCAATAAACTCCCTCAACTCCTGCATTTCCCTGTCTGACATGGCGTACAGCTTGCCCACGGGGAGCTGGGCCCCAGGGACCAGGTTAATTTGGCAGTCAAAGTCTCTATGCGGTGGTAGTTTATCTGCTTCCCTTTCGCTGAAGACCTTGCTCAGGTCAGCGTATTGTTTGGGCACCTTCCCTTTGTCCGCCACTTCCATCCCTGCTAGGGAGGCTTTTGCCCCTTCTGGCACCTTTCCCTCTTTGCAGTGTTCCAGGCAATGTGCTGACCCAAAGGAGACCACTCTCTGATGCCAGTCCACTAGCGGGTCATGCAACGCTAGCCAGCTCATTCCCAAAATGACTGGCGCCCCTCCCAGGGTGGCTACATTGAACGCTATCCTTTCAGTGTGCCTTGCCACCCTCATAACCATTGGGACGGTCTGTAGGCTAACTTCTTCTTCCAACAGCTCCCTCCCATCGATCGTGGTGACCTGCAGGGGGTTGCTTAAAGGGAGTGTCTGTATCTGGTGTTCAGCTGCAAACTCCTTGCTCATAAAATTACAGGAGCTGCCTGAGTCCAACAGCGCTTTGGTCTTTAGTGGGTATCCGTTTGCCAGCTCTAGCAGCACCTCTATTACTAGAGCTGGTCTTGGAGGTTCCGGAGTGGGCACTTTTACTGCTCCTTGGCCTGTCTGCAGTGCCCTGACAGTGGCAGACAGGCGTTGGCTTTTACTGGCTCCTGGACTTCCTCCTCCTTCCCCCCAACAGCTCCCGCCATCCCTTGCCATTCCTTTCTTTGCGGGCAGACTCTGGCAAAGTGACCTGGCTGCTGGCAGAGGTAACATTTCTTGGCGCTCTTTCCCTCCTTCTTCCTCCCTTCACTGGGATTTGAAACTGCGCGCGCGCGCGCTGTTCCAACTTCCATCGGCTCTCCGGGCGGGAAACTGGGTTCTGGAATCTCTGGAATGCGGAAATCCCTCCAACGCTCTCCTTTCCCCTCCCGCTTCTCCAAGGCTCTTGCCTCCTGGCGCGCTCCAATGGTCAGCGCTGATTTGGTCAGCTGGTCCATAGACTCCGCCCTGGGCGCCCGGGAAAGTTCGTCTTTCACCGCCGAAGAAAGCCCCTCTTCAAAGAGCATTTGAATGGGTTCCGCCGATAGGTCCCACCCCAATTTATGTATCAACATTGTAAACTCAGTCCAGTACTCACGAACCGATCGACTCCCCTGTTTGCAAGCCATCAATTGTCTGCGCACCAGTCCCTGTTCAATCTCGCTGGAAAACATCAAATCCATGGCGCGAAAAAACTTCCTCGCGTCCTTCAGCATGTCACTATTCCCTGCCATCAGGGGCCGGACCCAGTCTCTTGCCCCCCCTTCGAGATGGCCAATCACAAACGCCACTCGCGATGCCTCATCGGGAAAGTCGTTAAACTGCAGTTCGAGAGCATACTGCATCTCTGTCCTAAAGGCTTGGTAGTTCCTGGGGTCCCCCCCAAACTTCTGCACCATTCCTGGCATCTTTCTTGCTAGTGTAGCGCCTTTTGCCTTTTCTGCATCCTGCGCCCTCCTTTCTTCTAGCCTCGCCGTTTGCATTGCTAGCTGGAGTTCCAAAACTCTGTACCTTTCTTCCAGAGTTGGACCTTCTCCAGCTCCTGCTGCTCCTCCGGCTCCGGCTGGGTTGCTCATGATGCCTCTCTGCACAAGCTGCTTTCAGGGACTGTCCGATTGCTGTGATGGGATGGTGAGCTGCTTGTGCGTAAAATCCTGATCCCTCAGAGTTTGGCTAAGTTCCCAAACCTCTGTCTGTGATGGAGCTCCTTAAGCATGGCTCCATCAATCGCTCGTTGAATCGGACAGTGGGCGTTTACGGAACTTCTTCCAGCATAAAAGCTCCTTAACGGAAACGCGTCTTCTGGGCTCTTGGCGTGACAGTTTCCGCCGAGGAGTGGGTGTCCCTAGGGGAGGTCCTGAAACCTCTCCACTGTTCTCGCTTGAAGTATCTCTGAGCCCTCCCTCCGACTCACTTTCCCTTGTAACTCCACTTCTCCCCCTGCTGGTCCCCTCCTCCGCTGAGTAGTCTCTCTCACCCTCCATGAGCCCTTTCACCTCCTTCGTCTCAGATGACAGTTCCCTGACAACCATTATCCAAGAGGCTGGGTTCTATAGCCTCTCACTGTTAAGATTGAAATTAATAATTATTATTATTATTATAATTAAGAAATGATGGTATGAAACTTTCCCTTGTCTTTATACATTCCTGGACTACCAGCTGGGAGCCGCTGACAGCATCATGACACTCAGGCAGGAGTTGAACAAACAAACAAGAAAAGTTTATTGAACAAAATAGGTTTATGAAACAAAATGGGTCAGGAAATGTGTTCTTTCAGGTAGAAGTTAACTTGTTTACTCTAACTTTAAGATGTCTTGGGCCTAAACGCAATACTATAGCCACAGACTCTAGTCTGACTCTGCTGTCCATCACAGGTGCCTGCCCTTCCCCCAAGGTAAAAAGTACCAAGATGGGTAAAGTTATTGTAGCACCTAAGGAAGAAAACCCCACAAGCATTTCTTCCCCGGCCTGACGGTGAAATCATCAGCATCAAATAACGGACAATGTGTTGTCCCCTGGTGACACTCCTCAGCATCAGCCTGAAACAGCTGCTTTGTGGTCATCCCTACTTGAACTAGGGTTTCCTTTATTACATCCAGAATTTATTACATCCAGAATTTCAGCATGCATCTGCCAAAGCCAAAAGGGAGCCAGTGTTTTCTTGATTGGATCCATTCTGTTTACACAGTCAGACATTGTAGGCTACAAATGCATGGATTTTGCCTCCCCATATAGCTGGACTTGAATCACAGCCAGAAATATAGTGCCAGCAGAGATGAGTGAGAGAGAAAGGAGTGGGGGGGCGGATAGCAGTTCAGTTAAGAGGTAATAAAGATTGAAGCCTCAATAGAATGGAGAGTGGCAATTAGACTAACATGTGTCCAGGAATTCACTTGTAAATGATTGCATGGCAGTCTTGTTTAACCCACCTAGCTCCTCTGATGCACCATGGTTAAGATATATTCATGCCAAGTAGAGTCATCTTTAAAAGAATTGCAGGACTCTGAAGCAACTGAACTTAGCATTTGGCTATGGACACAGCAAGGACTTTGAAGCAAAGAACCTGCTCTGAGCTCAGAGAGAGAGAGGAGACTACTCGTAACATCTGTAAAGTGTGTGTATATAATGACGTATGTTGGAGTTGGCCTAGTAAATACAACTCTGCTGAATGGCTGTTTCGTGTGGTGAGCTTAATTGCCTGACTGAGCTTCTATGGCACCCAACATCCAACAGACCATTCTCATATGCCTATTTGTTGAGTAAAAGAGTTCACCTGAGCTGGAAGCTATGCTTACAACCTGGGACTGCAGTTTCTTTTCTGCACACTACATAGCCCGACAGAGCAAGCGTTCCTTGAAATGTGCTTTAAGTAGCTTCTCAGATAAGGCCTCCATCACAATAATTGTTTAGTACTGCGGGTCCTAAACAGTGGCCCACAAACCTCACTGCGTGTCTGTGAAGAATCCAAGGAGCAGGGACTGTGAATGGCAGATGCAGTGGCTGCTCCGAGGTCTGTCCACCAGGTGGGCAGGATGGACCAGAAGTGAAGGGTGGCAGGAGGCAATTGAAAGGAGTGGAGAGGACTAGAAGCGTGAAAGGCAGAGCAGGAAGGGAACAAATATAAACAAATAAAAGAAGCAATAAAAATACAGTTTCAAATCATCCAGCATAGCGAGTTACCATCACTACAAAATCTTCAGCTGGAACACCAGCCAGAATTCACTAAAATGCATCAATTACAGCAGAAATTCATTTTATCACACAATTAAGCTGCTAAACTGCCCATAGAGGTTTGGATAAAAAGAATCCATGGAAGGATCAAGATGTAATATCCTGCAGTGTGAAATTACTAGATTAGACCTAGAGCAAATTTTCTATTTTGGGAATCTCAAACAAAAATTCTTTTTAGAGAAAAGAATGAAGACACCCCCCAAAAAAAGAAAAAGAAAAGAAAAAAGAAATCTGTGAGTGAGTTCAGGAAGATAACACCAAGCATACAATAAAATGATGATGATGATGATGATGAATGGTGTTATCCTCTGCTCTGTCATGGAGATGTTATAAACATGCGAGCTCTGGGCCTAGTGTAGAGTGTCCTCAAGGTATGACTGGTTTGCAGGCATACAGGAATGTGTGCTCCTCTCTCCACCATCCTCTCATCCCTATTTTGGCTGTTCCACCGCTCCAGCCAGCAGCAGAGGAAGTAGATCCCTGGAGTATTGCCCAGCAAAACCAGAGTTTCTGCCAAATCAAAGCATTGTGCCTAAAGACAACCAAACTCTCTCTCACACACACACGCAAACCCAACAGCAGCAGCAAAAATTGAAAAAGATAGTGTAGAAAGCTGATATCACAGCACAAATATTGCCACTGCCAGTAATATCATATTTTTGAACGGCTGTAACGCTACTCATATTTAACCTATGCTTCGTGTTATATTTCCTCTTTCCATACCGAATAGATGAAAGCATTTTTTTTTATATACAAATAATACGCTACACATTGTTACCAGGATTGCCAAAATGACCATTGAGTAAAAATGACCTGGCTTGCTCCTGTGCATTTAAAACACTTTGATCTGCAGAAGGCTGCAGGTGGGGCCTTTTATGGCATGGTGCTAATTGTGATCACCTTTAGAGTAAAGTGCTGTTCCAGGGATAGCAACCCACACAAGCTCAAAAGTTAGCAACTGCCGAATAGGAATGCTGCAGAGTGATAAAAGGACTGTGGGAAGTTAGTGATGTCAGAGCTACAGCTGTGCCTTAACTTCAAGGTGACCTCCTTGTTTTTAGATCTTTGTCCTGTCCTATGCAGCCTCCTAGGGGAGTCAGCACCACCACACCTGCAGAATTACACATGGCTTCTGCCAGCATTCCATGTCTCTGGGTTGCTCTAGCCATTAGGCTCTAATGTACAGGCTAAGAGCAGTGTTAGAAACTGGAATAGAAAAGGTAGGAGCCATGTGGTTCCTGGAACCTGGGTTGTGGGTGCCAAAAAAGAATGTCTAGTCGCCATTTTTATTGTATTCATTTATTTGTTCACACTGGCTTTATTTTTGCACATGCAGGAAAATGAACCGTACAGTTCCTCACTTATTCCATGAATACTTATTATTTATTTTCCAAAACAAGACTGAGTTTCCTTTTCTCTGAATTCTTTTTAAATATAATGTTTAAGCTGTTCAGAAAACTACTATTATATGTGTGTTATGGGGCAAGTGGGGGCAGAGACAAATAAAACATTTTGAAGTTCAAATGTGTCTTTGCGGCATTCAGGCTAAAGCATCAACAATACATAGATTTTCTTTTTCTATTTTTGCCTTCAAGAACAGGGTTTGCAGAGGTTGGACTTACCAAAGAGCACTTGCCCCCAACTTGGATCTTGGCATCTAGGAATTCTCCCTTTTTATACTTATTTTTCTTTCTTGCCACCAACATGGTTAACTGATGTATTACCATCGCTCTTTCTCTAATACAAGATCTTTTAACAGACTCAAATAGTGTTACTTAATGACTCTACAGCTAAATCATATCCAGTTGGGACTTCATTTTCTCTTATTATATTAGATCAGAAGAAGCTTTTTGGGAACAAAGACCAAAATATGTCACATATCACCTTGGTTTCCTTTATATCTCCAACATAAATTGTTAGAACCCCTACAGATATTATTTGATCTTCATGGGTGTTAAATACCACCAGACAGTAAACTCATAAATGATTTCTTTCAAACTACTGCCAATAGTTTGCTGTAGAAGATTTTGCCAAATCCATTTCCATTCTGGGATATCATGCCATTAAAATATTGTACAACAGATCCTATTCTAAATGGTCAAATGCTGTTTCCACATCAAAAAAGTAAAATCCTGTATGACTGCTGCTGCTGCTCTGGTGGGTGCTGGGTAGACCGCTCCCCCTCCTGCCAACTCCATCGGGCCTAGGGGGCAGGGCCTGCACTCACCGCCACAGCTTAATAGGCCTGAGCAGCTCCTTGCAGCAAGTGACAAAAATGGTTTTAAATGTTTTAAGTGCTTTTAATTTGCTGCACCTTAAATGGTGGTTTTTAAATATAATATTGTATTATTGTATTTTTGCTTGGGGTGGGAGTTGTTTAATTTTAGTATAATTGTTTTTTGCTTTGTTTTAATGCTTTCTTTTTTGTTAAGTTATTATATAGTTTGTATTTTGCTTTTTAAGAGGAAGGGTCAGAACTGCCTGGGAGTCAATAGAATGGCTGGGGCAGGTTCCACAGGGGGGGATGTATTGGGAAACCCGATCTCAGTGATCACGGGCAGGAGGAGGAGTTACCCTAAGACCAGACCATGTCATTACCGAGGAGGCAGGCTTAGTTGTTGTTTGAGGACTATCCCTGCCTCCAGGTATGGTCCTGACTGGAAGGATACTGGAATCAGCAAGGGAAACCCACATGACCTGAAAGTGTTGCTGTGCAATGCCAGGTCAATGATGAATAAAACCACTGCCATCCACGACCTGATTGTGGATGGAGGATTAGACCTGGCATGTGTGACAGAGACCTGGTTGGATGAAGCAGATGGGCCTGTCCTTGCCGCTGCTTGCCCACCAGGTTTCTCTTACACACAGCAACCCAGGTCATGTGGGCGGTGAGGGGGGGTTGCAGTGATTTTAAGAAAGTCATTAGTCTGCACCAGGCGTCCTATTGGGAAGACCCAGTTCTCTGAGTGCATGTTCTGGAAGTTGGGCTATAGGGGGAGTACAGGATTCCTATTGGTGTACCGACCTCCCGGCTGCACCAAGGATTCCCTGCCCGAGCTGCTTCAGATCGTGGTGGATATGCTCCTGGAGACGCCTAGCTTGGTTGTCCTAGGGGATTTTAACATCCATGCCAACGCAACCTTACATGGGGCCACTCAGGACTTCGTGGAAAGCATGGAAACTACAACTAATCCAGAATGCGGCAGCTAGACTGGTGACTGGGAGCGGCCGCGGAAACCACATAACACCGGTCTTGAAAGACCTACATTGGCTCCCAGTACGTTTCCGAGCACAATTCAAAGTGTTGGTGCTGACCTTTAAAGCCCTAAACGGCCTCGGTCCAGTATATCTGAAGGAGCGTCTCCTCCCCCATCGCTCTGCCCGGACACTGAGGTCCAGCTCCGAGGGCCTTCTGGCGGTTCCCTCACTGCGAGAGGCCAAGTTACAGGGAACCAGGCAGAAGGCCTTCTTGGTAGTGGCGCCCGCCCTGTGGAACGCCCTCCCATCAGATGTCAAAGCGATAAACATCTACCTGACATTCAGAAGACATCTGAAGGCAGCCCTGTTCAGGGAAGTTTTTAATATGTGACATTTTAGTGTATCTTTCATCTTTGTTGGAAGCCGCCCAGAGTGGCTGGGGAAACCCAGCCAGATGGGCGGGGTACAAATAATAAATTATTATTATTATTGTCAGAGCTACCCTAGGTCCCAGCTCACAAAGGGCCAACGCTGCTTCGTTGTTAAGTATAAAAGTCTTTATTGAAGTTCAATTTCACTTCCAGAGCCGCAGCGCGCAGCTCTACGTCTCAACTGTCAGACCGCTGATGCTCTGTCTGAGTCTCCTCCCCCTTGACACCAATTTAAGATTCTAGCCTTGCTCCACCTTCTCCGCTGCTCCTTCCTCCTCTGGGTCCGCCTGCCCGCCGGGGTTCCGCCCTTTCTAGCCTCTTCTCCCGCTGATTCCCCTGAGCCTTCTCCCTCCCTCCGGCGGGCTTTAGGAGCTGGTTCCCCATCCGGGTCTCCTGCTGTTCCGCGCTGTTGAACTTGGCGCGCGCGCGCGCAGCCAGCAGCTTTCCTCCTGACCGTTCCACTGCTGCTGTCACTGCTTCCCCCTTCGGGGGGGCTAGCTGCAACTGACCTCCCCTCCGTTGGAGGCGTGGTCAGCCCTGACTCCCTCTCTGGAGGAGACACTGCTCCTGACACATGTGACTCCTCCCCCCCACTACGCTCTGGTGGGGAAACTGGTCCCGATCCTCCACTGCTGCTTTGGGGTTCCCCTCTGGCTCCTTGTTTCTGGTACGTCCCCCCTGGGACGCCCCTTGCCCTGACCATCGGCGCCCCCTTCTGGGAATCTTCTGATTCGCTGGAGAAGCTCATGGAATCTCTCGGGCCACTGTCATACTCCCCTACGCTGCCCTCGGATTCTTCCCCTTCGCTCTCCCAATCCTTTCTCCCTAGTGCTCCTGCTCCTGATTCCCTGACATCCATCCCCCCCTCGAAGCCCCCCCTTCCCCCCTCCCCCTCTTCGGGTGTGGGTTCCGGGTGCTCCAGTCCAGTGGGTGTGAGTGCGGGATACCATTCTTCCCCCCTGGTGTGTAGCCGGTCCACTGGATCCGGCCCAACCGCAACGGGCTCGTCGACGTCGATTTCCTCTGCTTCCATCTCTCTGCTGATGTGCTCGAATCCAGGATCCTCCCCCAACACGTCCATGTCCTCCCCTCCCCCGGGTACCTCTGGTGAGACTGCTTGCAAAGGTCCCCGCAGCAGCTCCCTGCGCCACCCCACCTCCGGTTGAGTGTCCCACCAATAGGAGCGGTCTGTGGCAAACCCCGAGAGAGACCCCTCCGAGGAGCTAGTGTCCGGCGTCGTCTCTTCAGCTGATGAAAAACCCTGGAACGTACTGGCTGACAGTGTGGGTGTGAAGAGCCAGTCGTCGAAATACTCTGCCGGCATAGGTCTGTGTGGGAAGAGTGCATGGAACTCGTCTTTAAGATAGTGCTCCTCCACGGCATAGCACGGTACCCACCTGTTGGCACTGGCTGGGGTACCTTCCCTGGCGAGGAGGTATTCCACCCCCCTCTTCCCCCACCTCGAGTCCAAAATCTCCGTGACCTCGTTGAGTGGCGTCGCCCGCCGTGACCCCTCCCTCTTTGGAGATTCGTTAAGTGGGTCTGGCGCGTTCCCTGTCGCCTGAAACCTGTGGGGTTCCCTGTAGGGTGTGAGCACTGACCTATGAAAGACTGGGTGCATTCTGGAGCCCTCCGGGAGTGTCAACTGGAAGGCCACTGGATTGATTTGCGCCGCGACCTGGTAAGGTCCCAGCTGCTTGTGCTTGAGCTTCCTCTTAGCTAGCGTCCTGGCCGGCACTGCCTGGGCTGCTAACCAGACCCAGTCCCCCACCTGGATGTCCTCCCCGACACTCCTGTGCTTGTCTGCCTGCATTTTGTAGGCGTGTGTCAGAGCTACCCTAGGTCCCAGCTCACAAAGGACCAACGCTGCTTCGTTGTTAAGTATAAAAGTCTTTATTGAAGTTCAGTTTCACTTCCAGAGCCGCAGCGCGCAGCCCCACGTCTAAAGTGTCAGACCACTGATGCTCCGTCTGAGTCTCCTCCCCCTTGACACCAATTTAAGATTCTAGCCTTGCTCCACCTTCTCCGCTGCTCCTTCCTCCTCTGGGTCCGCCTGCCCGCCGGGGTTCCGCCCTTTCTAGCCTCTTCTCCCGCTGATTCCCCTGAGCCTTCTCCCTCCCTCCGGCGGGCTTTAGGAGCTGGTTCCCCATCCGGGTCTCCTGCTGTTCCGCGCGCCTGCATATTTGAACTTGGCGCGCACGCCCAGCCAGCAGCTTTCCTCCTGACCGTTCCACTGCTGCTGTCCGTGATCCCTCCCTCTTCGGAGATTCGTTAAGTGGGTCTGGCGCGTTCCCTGTCGCCTGAAACCTGTGGGGTTCCCTGTAGGGTGTGAGCACTGACCTATGAAAGACTGGTAAGGTCCCAGCTGCTTGTGCTTGAGCTTCCTCTTAGCTAGTGTCCTGGCCGGCACTGCCTGGGCTGCTAACCAGACCCAGTCCCCCACCTGGATGTCCTCCCCGACCCTCCTGTGCTTGTCTGCCTGCATTTTGTAGGCGTGTTTCGCCAGTTCCAATTGCCTGCGGAGTTGCTCGTGGACCTCCTGTAACTCTGCTGCTAAGTGCTCTGCTCCCCTTGGCTCCCCCTCCCCCTTCGTCTCTAACCCCGGGAAAGTTTTGGGATGCCGCCCATTATTGGCGAAGAACGGTGTCACTCCTGTAGACCCGTGCTTCGTGTTGTTGTAGGCAAACTCGGCCAGCGGTAGGTAGTCCACCCAGGTCGAGGGTTGTTGATTGGCGTAGCATCGCAGGTACTGCTGCATGATGGCGTTGACCCTCTCCGCTTGTCCGTTGGTCTGCGGGTGTCGTGCCGACGCTAAGTTGATCTTGACGTTCAGGATGCCCAGCAGCTTCTGCCAGAAGCTTGAGATGAATTGGCGACCCCGGTCGGACAGGATGGACCGCGGCAGGCCGTGAGCTTTGAACACGTGGTCTATGAACAGCTTGGCGGTCTGTTCCGCTGTGGCCACCTTCGCGCATGGAATAAAGTGCGCCATCTTGGTGAACATGTCTACGACCACGAGCACCGCTGTTTTGCCTCGCGAGCTGGGCAGATCTGTGACAAAGTCCAGGGCCACTTTCTCCCACGGTTCGAGCGGCGTCTGTAGGGGTTCTAGTAGACCCGCCGGCTTCCTGTGTACTGGCTTGGCCCTTTGGCAGGTGTCACACCTGGAGAAGTAATCCGCGACTTCTCCCCTCACCTTGGGCCACCAAAAGTCTCTGGTTACTAATTCCGCCGTTTTGTCCTTGCCGAAGTGCCCAGCGCTGGGCGCGTCGTGTAGCTGCTGAAAGACTTTCGCGCGGAGGTCGTCTCCGGGCACGTAGAGAGCCCCTTTGCGGATGAGCAGTCCGTCTCGTATCTGGAACTCGTCGTCCTTCGCTGTGCCTTTTCGCACCTCCTCCATCTTGGATTGTGCGAACGAATCCGTCTGCAGCGCTCGACGCACCGCGTCCAGGTCCACGGCAGCTGAAGCACACGCCCACGCTTTCGGTGCGAAAATGTGCTTGGCCGCCACCGGCGCCGCTTCCTCGAGATACTGCGGCTTCCTGGATAGTGCATCCGCCATGACGTTGTTGTCTCCCGGGATGTATTCTATCCGGAAATCGAAATCCGCAAGGAACTCCGCCCAGCGAATGTGTCTCTGGTTCAGGAACCGCGCCGTGCGCCAGTACTCCAGGTTCTTATGGTCCGTGCGGACTTGCACTGTGTGTCTGGCTCCGACGAGGAAGTGCCGCCACGCCTTGAAAGCTGCATGAATGGCCAGCAACTCCCTGTCCCAGATGGTGTAGTTCTGTTCCGCCTTGCTGAGTTTCCTGGAGTAGAATGCGCACGGCCTCCATTCCCCTTGCGGATCTTGCTGCAACAGGACGGCCCCCACCGCTCTGTCCGAGGCGTCCGTCTCAACCCTCATTGGTCTGCTGGGGTTTACATGTAGCAGCTGTTCTTCGGACGCGAAGAGACGCTTGAGTCTCCGAAAGGACTGCTCCGCCTGGTCCGTCCAGGTGAACTTCTTCTTCTTGGAGCTGAGGGTATCCGTGATGGCCGCCGTCTCCTTCGCGAACCCTTTGATGAACTTGCGATAAAAGTTGGCGAAGCCGACAAACCTCTGGACCTCCTTCCGATTGCGCGGGCTCTTCCAGTCCAACACCGCGCGGACCTTGGTGCTGTCCATGGCGAGTCCCTTGTCGGACAGCTTGTAGCCCAGGAAATCCACCTCCGTCATGTCGAACTGGCACTTCTCTAATTTGGCGTAAAGTCTGTGCTCCCGTAGCCTCTGCAGGACCTCCTTGACGTCCCTCTCGTGAGCCTCCTGCGGTTCCGAGAAGACCAGGATGTCGTCCAGGAAGCAAACGCACTTCTTGTAGAGGAGTCCCGCTAACACGTGATGCATGAAAGCTTGGAAGGTATGGGAGCCATTTTGCAGACCAAAAGGCATTACGCGATATTCATAGGTGCCTAAAGGCGTAAACATGGCTGTCTTCCACTCATCGCCCTCCTGCATGCGTATAAGGTTGTACGCCCCTCGTAGATCCAACTTGGTGAAGATCCGTCCCTTCCTCACCGTCGCGAGCAGGTCGTCGATCTTGGGCATGGGGAATGCTGCGGGCTTTGTTTTGGAATTTATGATCCTATAATCAACTATGAGCCTGCGTTGGGGCGTGTCCTTCTTCTTCACGAAAAACACGGGACTGCCCCCCACTGCTTTAGATTCTTGGATGAACCCCCGCTTCAAGTTGTGATCTATGAACTCCCTGAGTTCTTGCAGTTCGTCTTCAGACATGGAATACAGTTTCCCAGTCGGCAGCGTCGCTCCCGGCAGGAGGTCAATCTTGCAGTCGTAAGGCCTGTGGGGAGGCAGGTTATCCGCTTCCCTCTCGCAGAAGACCTCCAAAAACTCCTTGTACTTGTTGGGTACCGCTTGCACCATGCCTAGGTGTAACTGCGGTTCATCCTCTTGCCCCTCCTCCTCCTGGCGGGTCTGGATGCAGTGTTCTGCGCAGTAGGAGGAGCAGAAGGTCAATTGCCGCTGGTACCATGCTAATGCCGGGCTGTGCCTATCCAGCCAACTCATACCCAACACTATGGGCGTGTCTGACAGGTGGGTGACGTTGAAGCTGATGACTTCGCGGTGGTTTCCAATATGCATCACCATCGGTGGTGTTTGCTGTACCACCTCTCCTCCAAGTAGCTTCCTGCCATCGACCGTGACGACGTTTAGGGGCATCGTGGCTGGCATGAGTGCTATGCGATGTTGCTTGATAAAGTCCACTCCTATAAAGTCTGCGTTGCTCCCAGAGTCAATGGTTATTGGTACTTGCATGGTGTGCCCAGTGGGCAACTGGAGCGATGCGGTGAGTTGCACCACTGGTTTGGGTGGGAGGGGGTCTGTGGGCTGTAAAATCTCTGGGGACTGCTTCACTGACTTGCCTGGTTGGGCCCCAGTGGCTCTGTTTCCAACCAGGCGTCTTCTTCCCCCTGCGGCTGTTTCGGCTGCTGACTTGTTCCCTTTACTGTTGCTGAGGCTGCAGTGTGCTTCTGGAGCCTCTGGGGACACTCTTTGGCCATGTGCTGAGCACTGTCGCAGATGTAGCACTTCCTGGTCCCTCTAGGAGCCTTCGCCTTGACTGCTCCCGGTGTTTGGGCTCTGCTGGCAGTCTGAGCCCTGGCACCACCAATCTCCATCGGCTCTTCTCCCCTTCCCAAAGGAGGCATGGACAGCGCCCGCCCCGCCTCTCTGGGAAAGAAAGGGGTTGTCCTGGCTGGGCTGCTTGCCTTACGTCCTTCCTCCCTGCTCCAAGGGCGTCCTTCCAGGCGCACACCAATCGCCAACGCTCTTTGGGCAACTTCTTGGGTACTTTGCGGTCGTTCCCCTCTTGCCAGCTCATCTTTCACCTCTCCACTTAGCCCCTCCCAGAACAGGTCTCTGACAGCAATAGAGTCCTTCTCCCAGCCCAGCACGTTCAATAAGGCAAAAAAGCGTGAGTGATATTGCCTCACCGTCGCTTTCCCTGGCTGTAGTCCATGCATTTCCCTCCGAGCAACATCTACATCTACCGTAGATTTAAAGCAAGCGTCCATAGCTTTGATTAATGCATCGGAATCTTTGAGGGCGGGGTCTTCTTCGCGCCACAAATTCCGCAGCCACGCTTTTGCTTCCCCATGCAAATGAGTGATTATGAAGCCCACTTTCTCTTCCTCATCTCTAAAGTCCTTCCGAAGCAAATTGAGCGCGTAAACCACGTCAGCTCTGAAGTTAGGGTATTGCTGCAGGTTCCCATCGAAGTGGGCTACTAGGCTGCCCCCCCTCTTCCCGAGGCCAACTCCCTCCGGTTTGGGTCCTGGCAGCCCCTCTTTCCCCCAACGGTCCCACCTTGCCTGCAGATCCCGGCAGAGCGCTACTGCTTCTTCTTCTCTTTTCCTGGATGCTGCTACTTCTGCGTAAAGCGTCGTCACTGCTTCTTGCAGTTCTTTCACCTGGCTCTCTGTAGCCATCTTTGCCTATCTTCGTGAGCTTGCAAAACACCAAGTCTTGCCCCTCGCTGCACCAACTCACGCTGCGAGGTTTTTATAGGAGACGGAGCATACTGTCAGAGCTACCCTAGGTCCCAGCTCACAAAGGACCAACGCTGCTTCGTTGTTAAGTATAAAAGTCTTTATTGAAGTTCAGTTTCACTTCCAGAGCCGTAGCGCGCAGCCCCACGTCTAAAGTGTCAGACCACTGATGCTCCGTCTGAGTCTCCTCCCCCTTGACACCAATTTAAGATTCTAGCCTTGCTCCACCTTCTCCGCTGCTCCTTCCTCCTCTGGGTCCGCCTGCCCGCCGGGGTTCCGCCCTTTCTAGCCTCTTCTCCCGCTGATTCCCCTGAGCCTTCTCCCTCCCTCCGGCGGGCTTTAGGAGCTGGTTCCCCATCCGGGTCTCCTGCTGTTCCGCGCGCCTGCACATTTGAACTTGGCGCGCGCGCGCAGCCAGCAGCTTTCCTCCTGACCGTTCCACTGCTGCTGTCACTGCTTCCCCCATCGGGGGGGGGCTAGCTGCAACTGACCTCCCCTCCGTTGGAGGCGTGGTCAGCCCTGACTCCCTCTCTGGAGGAGACACTGCCCCTGACACATGTGACTCCCCCCCCCCACTACGCTCTGGTGGGGAAACTGGTCCCGATCCTCCACTGCTGCTTTGGGGTTCCCCTCTGGCTCCTTGTTTCTCGTGCGTCCCCCCTGGGACCCCCCTTGCCCTGACCATCGGCGCCCCC
The DNA here is from genome assembly GCF_964270895.1 of Podarcis filfolensis. Taxonomy (NCBI): domain Eukaryota; kingdom Metazoa; phylum Chordata; class Lepidosauria; order Squamata; family Lacertidae; genus Podarcis; species Podarcis filfolensis. Next base: position 100,601,754 of record NC_139608.1, read on the forward strand.
TTCTGGGAATCTTCTGATTCGCTGGAGAAGCTCATGGAATCTCTCGGGCCACTGTCATACTCCCCTACGCTGCCCTCGGATTCTTCCCCTTCGCTCTCCCAATTCTCTCTCCCCAGTGCTCCTGCTCCTGATTCCCTGACAGCTGTGAACTCGTGCTTGTTTGTGAATCTATCAACAAGCTGAAAAGGATTTACTCCATGACTTTATACTTTCCTTAATGGTAAATATTAAGTAGGGTAGACAAATTGCAACATTGAGCTATTGTAGTTCCCATGCCAATATTGTGTTGTTTAGTCGTTTAGTCGTGTACGACTCTTCGTGACCCCATGGATCAGAGCACGCCAGGCACTCCTGTCTTTCACCATTTAAAATTCCTTCTTGCTCCCTGTCAGTGGAGGCTTGTCCTTAAGGGGGACTGGGGCACTGCTCCACCAAGCTCAATTGTTTCTCGGCTGTCCTCCAACAGCCTGCTTCTTTCTTACATCCTGTCTAGGGTTGGCATGAGCAGTGAGCTCTTTCCTCCTCAGTCTCAGGGCTGCCTTTGCAGAACTCAACGAGGGGGAAGGGGCATTCCCCACATGTCCAGGGGAGGAGAGGGGCAGGGAAGCTTGAGTGTGCCAGGTCAGACGTGACCCGGAGGCGGAGCTGCTGCTGTGACTGGGAGTGAGGTGCACTGCGGCCACCCACCCTCCTGCTCTCTTCCCCAGGACAGGCCTAACCTAAGGACAGAGCTGTGGCCAGCAGAAGCACAGCAGCTTAGGTCAGCTCCTTTTCACGTGGAGCCAGGCACCAATGAGGGAGCCTGCTGTGGGGGCACCTGTTTGTGCCCCCTGCCACAAATTTGTGCCCCCACGGCCCACACATGCTACACTTCTGGGTGGGGACAAAACCAGAGTTACTGTAGTTGGCTTAATCCATGGGCGTAGCCAGGATTTTTGTTAGTGGGGGCAGGCCTTTTGTTAGGGGGTCAGAACCTCAGTTAGCTATGTATTTTTATTTATTTTTATTTATTTCCCCCCCCCTTGGCCACATCCATGGCTCCATCTATCATAACATTTTGGAAATGCCCTGACCCACCCACCCTAACACTGATGTTGATTTTCTGAGATATCAGGTGCTCAAGCACAAGTCATACATAAAGAATCGCTGCTGTTTCTTTTTGTGTAGCCTGTTTAGACTGGAAATTTGCCTCAGTTTTTTATTCTCTAAGGAAGGTTCTGTAAACTGCAGGATAATGTAGTAGCTCACAGCATGGCAGGATGATCCCAAGAAGCTCAGTTAGTTGGGGACATGGGCTTAGCCAGGGGGTGAAGCGGCCACCCCTAAATCAAGTAAATAAATAAAAATACAGAGAGTCTGATATTCCAGGTGCAATCACACTTCTTCCTTAGAGCAGCCTCCTATTCATTTATTTATTGTTGAAAGATAAAGAAGTGTTTTGCAGAAACTAGCAACAACAATCAAGACGACACATGTAGTTCATAGTAACTGTCTTTCAGGGCAGTTTGTCTAGTAACAAAAGCAAGTGTTGCTATGAACACTGACTAGTCACTAGAACAAAAAAATTTTTTTCCTTCCAGTAGCACCTTAAAGACCAACTAAGTTAGTTCTTGGTATGAGCTTTCGTGTGCATGCACACTTCTTCAGATACCTGCATGGTATGGTGCTACTGGAAGGAAAAAAAAAATTTTTTTTGTTTTGACTATGGCAGACCAACACGGCTACCTATCTGTAACTAGTCACTAGAATAATAAGATGAAAGCTGGAGGTGGGGTTCGGGGTGGGGTTAGTCTTTCTTTATACAAACATGTAAGTATGGATGCCAAGAAGAAGAAGAAGTAAGACAAGAGTTTCTGTGGGGGAGGGAGTTTATTGACTGCTCAGATATAAGACTCACAACATCATTTTATAACCAAAGAAAGTGCCTTTATGTGACCATTAAAACAAATCAACTGAAATTACCGTATTTTTCGCTCTATAAGACGCACCAGACCACAAGACGCACCTAGTTTTTGGAGGAGGAAAACAAGAAAAAAAAATATTCTGAATTTCAGAAGCCAAAACAGCAAGAGGGATCACTGCGCAGTGAAAGCAGCAATCCCTATTGCTGTTCCAGCTTCTGTGATAGCTGCGCAGCCTACATTCGCTCCATAAGACGCACACACATTTCCCCTTACTTTTTAGGAGGGAAAAAGTGAGTCTTATAGAGCAAAAAATACGGTATATTCACAGAAAGCCTTTAGCAGAATCATTTCCTGTCCTCGGAATCCAGCTGGAAGTGTATTGCGAGCCGACTGCATAATCAAAAAGGCCAGTAAGTCACTGTGAGACAGAGGAAGCTGTGTTCCTTTTCAAATCTGTCTGTCAACAGTCACACACACCAAGCAAAAGCCACCCATAACAGACGTTTTCCTTGATAAATGGGAGAACTGTCTGATAATCAACAACCATATAATTTTATCCAGTAGTATTAGTTTGATCTGACGGAAACTGCACATTTCCCGAGAAGCACTGAAAGAATGCTTCATTTAACTACAAACCCCCAAATCTGGGATCCCATCAAAACTGATGTTTGGCAAAAGTTTTGCAGCAAAACCCCCACATTTTGTAACACCCCATAAACAGAGTAATTGATACATCAAACCGGGGTTCATAATTAATATCCAAAACCCAACATTGTCCGATTCACTCCAAACTGGTGCCAAAGTCTGGCAAAAGTTTTGTAGCATTTGCCAGACATTGTAGCATTTTTGTAGCATTTTGCCCGACAAACCAAGTAACTGACAGGGGTCATAAGGTCACCCCAAAACCCAACATCGTCTGATTCACTCCAAATCAAGGCCAAAGTCTGGCAAAATGTTTGCAGTAAAAACCGCATGTTTTGCAGCGCCCCCCAAACCGAGTGGTTCCTAGCACATCAGGAGGAAGAGTCAAGACAACCAAAAGTGGATAAATAGGTTGTATTTATTAAATATAACAACTTGAGGATCGGCAAAACTAGTCAGATTCGACCAATGTAACCAAATCAAATTAAGTCTGGGCAGGTGTGCTTGTTCACCTCCACCCACAAACACACAAGTGCTCAAACAGAGCTCTTTGCAGATCCTTAAGAATCATGTCAGAACCCAAATCAGAAAGATGCATACCACCAGGTCTATACAACTGTGGGGCACAGAACATAATTCTGCCATGAGGGATATAAGCAGCCACATTTTCAAACACAAACGTCGTTGTAGAATGATTAGCTTTATGTCTTGCCCATCCACCTTCTTAGGAAGGCTGCCCCCACTCCATAAGCACCTCTACAACATTCCAAACCAAACTATGATAAGCTCAGGGATGAGGAAGCACAGCTGATGGAGATATTTAGTGATCTCAACTGAATTTACCTCACCAGATTGTTATCCCCAAGATGGATGACCAGAATATCAGGGTTAGGGTTAGGGCAGGTGTCAGAGACTGCCTCTAGGTCCCGGCTCACAAAGGACCAACGCTAGCCGGTAGAACGGTATAAAGTCTTTATTGAAGTATAGTTTCCATTTCCAAATCTTAGCGTGCGTCTCTACGTCTATTCCCTAGATCGGCGGGCTTTAGGACCTGGCTCCCTTTCCGGGCTGCTCATTGCGCCTCCCTCTGTTACATTTGAACTTGGCGCGCGCGCGCTGTCTCCGACCCTCCTCTCTACCGTTTCCTCGCTCTCCGACGCAGGCGTGGCTGCTGCCGGAGAGCTGCCTGTCGCTGGTGCCTGGAACTCCTCCCCCCTGCTGCTCTCTGGTGGCGTAGCTGGTCCGGATTTCCAGCTGCTGCTCTCCGGTGGGGTAGCTGGTCCGGATCTCCAGCTGCTGCTCTCTGAATCCCCTCTGGTCCCTCCTTCCTGAGGTGCCCCTCTTGGCAACCCCCCAGCTCTGCCCACGGGAGCCCCTTTCTGTGAATCCTCCGATTCGCTGGAGAGACTTAGGGACCTTGGTCGGCTATCGTCGCTAACTTCTCCCTCCGATTCCTCTCCATCCGTCCCTTCTGCTCCTGAACCCCTGACATCCATCCCCCCCTCGAAGCCCCCCCTTCCCCCCTCCCCTCCTTCCGGTGTGGGTTCTGGGTGCTCCGTCGTGGCGGGGGTGAGTGCCGGATACAGTTCTTCCCCCGTGTCGTACATCACATCGGGCAGGTCTGGCTCTTCCTCCGTGCGCTCGTCGACGTCGATCTCCTCTGCTTCCATCTCCCTGCCTTCGTGTTCAAATCCCACGTCCTCCCCCAACACGTCCATGTCCATCTCTCCCCCGTTCCCCTCTGAGGGTGATGCCTGCCAGGGACCCCCCAGCCACTTCCTGCGCCACTACTCCTCTGGTTGAGTATCCCACCAATAGGAGCGGTCTGAGGCAGAACCCGAGGTTGAACCCTCCGGAGAGCGTATGTGTGGTGCCGTCTCCTCGTCCGAGTCGAACCCCAGGAACGTGCTGCCTGAAAGTGTGGGTGTGAAGAGCCAGTCGTCGAAATACTCGGCTGGCATGGGCCTGTGTGGGAAAATGGCATGGAACTCTTCCTTGAGAAGAGGCTCGTCCAAGGCATAGCCCGGCACCCAACTGTTGGCGCTGGCCGGGGTATCCTCTCTGGCAAGAAGGTATTCTACTCCCTCTTCCCCCCATCTCGAGTCTAAAATCTCTGTGGCTTCGTTGATGCGCTCCCCTCTTGGCGACCCCCCTTCCCTGGGTCCTTCTCTGGGCGGATCTGGTGCTGTGCCTGGCTCCTGAAATCTATGCGGTGCTTTGTAGGGCGTGAGCACCGATCTATGGAACACCGGATGCATTCTGGAACCCTCCGGAAGCGCTAACCGGAAGGCCACTGGATTGACCTGTGCCTGGACTTGGTAAGGCCCTAGCTGCTTATGCCCTAGCTTCTTCTTGGCCAACGATTTGGTCGGCACTGCTTGCGCTGCTAACCAGACCCAGTCTCCCACCTGTATGTCTTCCCCTACTCTCCTGTGTCTGTCAGCCTGCAGTTTGTATGCGTGCTTGGCCAGTTCCAACTGCCTCCTAAGCTGTTCGTGGACTTCCTGCAACTCTGACGCTAAGTCTTCCGCTGCCTGCGGCTCCCCCTCCCCCACTCTCTCTAAACCTGGGAAGGTTCTGGGATGCCTCCCGTTGTTGGCGAAGAACGGCGTCACCCCCGTCGACACGTGCTTCGTATTGTTGTAAGCGAACTCTGCGAGGGGCAGGTAGTCCACCCACGTGTTAGGCTGCTGATTGGCGTAGCATCTCAGGTACTGCTGCATGATGGCGTTGACCCTCTCCGCTTGTCCGTTGGTCTGCGGGTGTCTCGCCGACGCTAGATTGATCTTGACGTTCAGGATGCCCATCAACTTTTGCCAGAAGTTCGAGATGAACTGCCGCCCCCGGTCGGATAGAATAGATCGTGGCAGACCGTGGACCTTAAACACGTGGTCTATGAACAGCCTGGCGGTCTGTTCTGCCGTGGGCACCTTCGCACACGGGATGAAGTGTGCCATCTTGGTAAACATGTCCACCACCACAAGCACTGCCGTCTTTCCCCTCGAACTGGGCAGATCCGTGACAAAGTCCAGGGCCACCCGTTCCCACGGCTCAGACGGCGTCTGCAACGGTTCCAGCAATCCCGCCGGCGGTTTGTGCACTGACTTGGCTCTTTGGCAGGTGTCGCATCTCGAGACGTAATCCGCTACTTCCCCCCGCATCTTGGGCCACCAAAAGTCTCTGGTCACTAGTTCTACAGTCTTTTCTCTGCCAAAGTGCCCGGCAGTGGGGGCGTCGTGTAGCTGCTGCAGCACCCTCGCGCGGAGGTCATTCCCCGGCACGTAGAGTGCTCCCTTGCGGATGAGCAACCCGTCTCTGATCTGGAACTCGTCGTCCTTCACCGTGCCCTTGTGCACCTCCTCCATCTTGGCTTGCGCGAAGGGGTCCTCCTGCAACGCTCGACGTACGGCGTCCAGATCCACGGTCGCCGAAGCGCAAGCCCACGCTTCCGGTGCGAAAATGTGCTTGGCTGCCGACGGTGCCTCCTCCTCGAGGTATTGCGGCTTTCTGGACAAGGCATCCGCCATGATGTTGTTGTCACCCGGGATGTACTCTATCCTGAAGTCGAAGTCCGCGAAGAACTCTGCCCATCTAATGTGCCTCTGATTCAGGAACCTCGCCGTGCGCCAGTACTCTAGATTCTTGTGGTCCGTGCGGACCTGCACTGTGTGTCTGGCTCCGATAAGGAAGTGCCGCCACGCCTTGAACGCTGCATGGATGGCTAGCAACTCCCTGTCCCAGATGGTGTAATTCTGCTCCGACTTGCTGAGCTTCCTTGAGTAGAAGGCGCACGGCCTCCAGTCCCCCTGCTGGTCTTGTTGCAACAGTACAGCTCCCACGGCTCTGTCTGAGGCGTCTGTCTCCACCCTCATTGGTCTGCTGGGATTCACATGCAGCAGCTGCTCCTCGGACGCGAAGAGACGCTTGAGTTTCTGAAAGGACTGCTCCGCTTCCTCCGTCCAGAGAAACTTCTTCTTCTTGGAGCTGAGCGTGTCGGTGATGGCCGCCGTTTGTATAGCGAACCCCTTGATGAACTTGCGATAAAAGTTGGCAAAGCCGACAAACCGCTGGACTTCCTTCCGATTGCGCGGGCTTTTCCAGTCCAATACTGAGCGAACCTTGGCGCTGTCCATGGCGAGCCCCTTGTCCGACAGTTTATAGCCCAGGAAATCCACCTCCGTCACGTCGAACTGGCACTTCTCCAGCTTGGCGTACAGCCTGTGCTCCTTTAGTCTCTGCAGAACTTCCCTGACATCCCTCTCGTGCGCCTCTCGCGACTCAGAAAATATCAGGATGTCGTCCAGGAAGCATACGCACTTCTTGTAAAGGAGTCCCGCCAACACGTGATGCATAAAGGCTTGAAAACAGTGAGAGCCATTTTGTAATCCGAAGGGCATAACTCTGTATTCGTAGGTGCCCAGTGGTGTGAACATGGCCGTCTTCCACTCGTCGCCCTCCCGCACACGAATCAGGTTGTACGCGCCTCGCAGATCCAACTTGGTGAAAACGCGTCCTTTCCTTACCGTCGCGAGCAGGTCGTCTATTTTGGGCATGGGGAAGGACGAGGGCTTGGTTTTCGAGTTCAAAATTCGAAAGTCCACTACAAGCCTCTTCTGGGGCGTGTCTCGCTTCTTCACAAAGAATACTGGGCTGCCCCCTACAGCTTTCGACTCCCGGATGAACCCGCGCTTCAAATTGTGGTCTATGAACTCCCTAAGTTCCTGCAGTTCATCCTCAGACATGGAATACAGTTTCCCTGTTGGCAGCGTCGCCCCCGGCAGGAGATCAATCTTGCAGTCATAGGGTCTGTGGGGGGGTAGCTTGTCCGCTTCCTTCTCGCAGAACACCTCCAAAAATTCAGAATACTTGAGAGGTACTGCTTGCAGCGTGCCCAAATGTAACTGTGGGTCATCCTCCTCCCCTTCTGGTCTAGGCAGAATGCAGTGTTCCGCACAGTAGGAGGAGCCAAAAGTCAGTTGGCGTTGGTACCATGCCAATGCTGGGCTGTGCCTGTGTAGCCAACTCATTCCCAGAACTACTGGCGTGTCCGACAATTGGGTGACGTTGAAGCTGATTATTTCTCGGTGATTCCCAATTTGCATCACCATAGGTGGTGTCTGCTGTACCACCTGCCCCCCTAGCAGTTCCCTGCCATCCACTGTGACAACGTTCAGGGGCAGTGTGGCTGGCAGTAGCGCTATGTTGTGTTGTTGAAGGAATTCCAGTGCGATAAAGTCCGCATTACTGCCAGAGTCAATCGTAATCGGCACTTCTAAAGTGAGACCACTGGGCAGCTGGAGCGATGCGGTGAGCTGCACCACTGGTTTGGGCGGGAGGGGATCCGTGGGCTTCAAAATCTCTGGGGACTTCTTTACTGACTCGCCTGGCTGGCCCCCAGTGCTTCTGTTTCCAGCCAGACTCCTTCGTTTCCCTGCTGTGGTTCACTTTGCTGAGTTGCTCCCATTACTGTCATTGAAGCTGCAGTGTGCTTGTGGAGCCTCTGGGGACACTCTTTCGCCATGTGCTTAGGACTTTCACAGATGTAACACTTCCTGTTCCCTCTAGGCTGCTTTGTTTTGACTGCTCCCGGTGTTAAGGCTCTGGTGGCTGATTGAGCTCTAGCACCGCCGATCTCCATTGGCTCCTCCCCCCCTGCTTGCGGAGGCGTTGATTGCGCACGCGCGACATCCCTGGGCAAGAGGGAGGGCGCTCTGGCTGGTGTGCGTCCCCAACGCCCTTCTTCTCTGTCCCATGGGCGGTCCTCCAGCCTCACCCCCACTGCGAGCGATCTGTCCACCACTTCCTGGGTGCTTTTGGGTCTCTCCCCCCGCGCTATCTCATCCTTGATTTGGGGGTTCAATCCTTCCCAATAAAGATCTCTAACGGGGGGGGAATCCTTGTCCCACCCCAAGGCATTGACCAATGCAAAAAAGCGGGAGTGATACTGCCTCACGCTGGCTTTCCCTTGTCTCAGCCCAAATATGTCCTTACGGGCAATGTCAATGTCTATTTTCGATAGAAAGCAAGAATCCATCGCTTTAATGAATGCAGCTGAACTCTGGAGCGCTGGGTCCATATCTCTCCACAGATTGCGCAGACATGCTTTCGCGTCTCCATGCAAATGAGACAAGATAAACCCCACTTTTTCCTGCTCATCTCTAAACTCTTTTTCCAGCAGTTTCAGCGCAAACTGCACGTCTGCTCGGAAATTGGGGTACTGCTGTAAATTCCCATCGAAGTGAGATACAATGCTGCCTCCTCTCCTCCCCAACCCGATCCCCTCGGATCTGGACCCCGTTTGTGCCTGCTTAGTAAGCACGTCCAACCTGGCTTGGAGATCTCGGCATGCAGCAGCCGCTTCATCCTCTCTTTTCCTGGAGGCGAGTATCTCTGCGCTGAGCTGCGTTACCGCTTCTTGCAGGGAAGCAATTTGCTCTTCAGTAGACATGTCGCTTGACTCTTGTGAGCTCCCAAGGCACCAGTCCTCTTTCCTCCCTGCTTCGCTCCCCACACGCCGCTTGAGTCAAAGAGAACTGATGAAAACTTTGAGAGATGGGACTTACTGTCAGAGACTGCCTCTAGGTCCCGGCTCACAAAGGACCAACGCTAGCCGGTAGAACGGTATAAAGTCTTTATTGAAGTATAGTTTCCATTTCCAAATCTTAGCGTGCGTCTCTACGTCTATTCCCTAGATCGGCGGGCTTTAGGACCTGGCTCCCTTTCCGGGCTGCTCATTGCGCCTCCCTCTGTTACATTTGAACTTGGCGCGCGCGCGCTGTCTCCGACCCTCCTCTCTACCGTTTCCTCGCTCTCCGACGCAGGCGTGGCTGCTGCCGGAGAGCTGCCTGTCGCTGGTGCCTGGAACTCCTCCCCCCTGCTGCTCTCTGGTGGCGTAGCTGGTCCGGATTTCCAGCTGCTGCTCTCCGGTGGGGTAGCTGGTCCGGATCTCCAGCTGCTGCTCTCTGAATCCCCTCTGGTCCCTCCTTCCTGAGGTGCCCCTCTTGGCAACCCCCCAGCTCTGCCCACGGGAGCCCCTTTCTGTGAATCCTCCGATTCGCTGGAGAGACTTAGGGACCTTGGTCGGCTATCGTCGCTAACTTCTCCCTCCGATTCCTCTCCATCCGTCCCTTCTGCTCCTGAACCCCTGACAGCAGGGGATACGTAGGTGGATGTTCAGGGTTAGGGTTAGTGCGTGGGGTTTTTTTCATGCTTTTTAAGCTTCTAATGATATTGCTCCATTTTTATGAGACTGCATAATTCCAAAAAGTAAGCAAACTACCTGAAACGTAGCAAAACTAAGAGAAATGGGAAAACCAAAAGTGAGATACCAGAAACCCAACAAGGAAGGAATTCATGAAAAAGGAAAATTGCCGGACAGAGACTTCAATCAAATCATTACCAAATTCACCAGAATCCCAAAACCAATTGAAAAGAAGCAGAAATATGAGAAGCAGAAGAAATACCACCAGAAACCCCCAACAAGAGGGGAAAAGTAAATTTCGCAGAAACCCCAAAGCCAGTTAAACCTTAGTTTTGCATGGTGTGGGGGTGATTTCGCTTTTCCCTGAGATGTTTACTGCGTGGGTTTCTTGTGGTTCTATTCAATTGGTTTTCTCATCTTTGGTGGATGTGGTTTGTTTCTGTTGTTTCTGGTTCATTTTTGGGATTATGTTGAATTTGTTTCTTTTGGGGTGGTTTTCGTTTCATGGATTCTTTTATATAAATTACGATTGTGAAATATACTCAGAGTCTTGTATGTATTTCATGCTCTTTATTGCTCCCCCCCCAACCTCAGGCTTTTATATACATTATTTACAGAATGAGTCCCGTCTGACTGGCTAACTCTGCTTCCCTCTTGGAGCCTGATTGGCCTGCAGGAAAAGACCAATCAGTTGTTGCATTCTAGGATCCAAGGTTAGTACATAACAGATTGGGTGCTGGATTTATGGTGAGTTTGCTTCATTTCTAGGTTTTTTGGGTTTTGCACCTTTGAGAATATTAATTTGTATGAGATCTGATAAACCCAAGAAAAAAAGGAAAACCACCAGAAATGAAGCAAAACCACCAGAAATGTCTAATGACCATTCCAACAATGAAGTCAACCACTAAAAACACAAAAACCTACTGAAAAGAAGCAGAAGAACCATGTAAAAGCAACATCAATGGAAACTGACAAAGAAGCCAACCAATCCCAAACAAAGCAGATTCACCAGAAACCCCCAAAGCATTCAAAAGTATTACCACCAGAATGCAAAAACAAGAAAACTTCTCAAAAGAAGCAATAAAGCAAAAGTCCAAAAAACATTCACCAGAAACCCAAGACTAAGTGAAAACTAGTATGCTATGTTGGTTAATTTCTGTTGCTTGAAGTGCTTTTGGACTCCCATAAATTGCATGCTTGTTGAGTTTCTGGTTTTGCTTTTTAAAAACTGGTTTCCAGTTTCTTGTGGCATTGCTTTTTAATTGGTGGCTTTACTGCTTCTTTTTTGTTTTCTGCTGATTTGTTTAATTTGGGGTGGTTTTGCTTGTTTTTTGCATTTAATTGTTTTGCTTCTTTGACTTTGAATGGTTCTGCGGTTTGGGGTGAGATTGTTTCTTTTCCATTGATTTGGCTTGGTTTTCATGTCTCCTGGTTTTGCCTCATTTTGGGAATATTTCTTGGTTTTTGTGCTTCTGGTGGTATTTCTTCAATTTTATGACATAACCAAGCCAAAACACCAGAAACACAGAAACAAATCATAAAGAAGCAGAGCTACCAGAAATCCAAAGCAAATTAATCAGAAATCCAAACAACCTATGAAGATGATGCAATACCAAAAGAAACACAAAAGCCAATTAAAAAACTGCTAAATGAACCAACACCACAAGAAACAAAGAAAGTCTCATGACCTACGAAATGAAGCAATAACACAAAACACCACAAAAAGAAGCAAAGTGTTTAGGATTAGGTTTGGGTAAAGGTTAGAGTTACAGTGAGAGTTGGGTTTGAGTTGGATTAGGATTAGGAGTTAGAGTTAGAGTTGGGGTTGAGTTACGGTAAGAGAAGAACAGCAGCAGGAGAAATATAATTTTATTACTTAGGGTTAGGGTTAAATTAGGCTTAGGTTTAGACTGAGGCTTAGGTTTGGGTTAAGGTTAGGGTTAGCGTGAGGATTAGATTTGAGTTAGGGTGAGCATTAGGGTTATGGTTTGGTATTGGGTTGGATTTGAGTTAGGCTAAGAGAAGAACAGCAGCAGGAGCAATATAATTTTATTATTTATACTCCACCCAAGTCACTTGTGGCCACTTTCAATAAAAGGTAAAAACATGAGCGCACTCTAAGTGAATACTCATGAATGTAGAAACTCTTACTTCCCATAGAATTCCCAAAGAAGACCTGGGAATTGTAGCTCTGAGCTTCTTTGCAGAGGGTTGGACTAGATGACCCTTGGGTCCCCCTTCCATCTCTTCTAGGATGCTCCCTGTCTCACTCACTCACTCACTCACTCACTCTCACTCCTCCTCTCCTTTTCATGGCAGTTTCACCTTTTTCTGCACTCCTAGCTCGGAAGGGCGGAAGAGGCTGTGCTGCCGCCATATTGGGCGAGGGCAGGGGTACCGGAAGAAGGTGTCACCGGAGGAGAGGCATGAGCACAGGAAGGGGAGGGAAACGGGCGGAAGAGGCTGTGCTGCCGCCATGTTGGGCGAGGGTAGGATTACCGGAAGGAGGTGCCACGGGAGGAGAGGCATGAGCACAGGAAGGGGAGGGAAACGGGCGGAAGAGGCTGTGCGACGTTGGGCCAGCAGAGGCGTGCCAAGCCAGGCTGGCCCTCTCTCTTTCTCCCACCCACTCTCTCTCGACCCCGCTCTCCCCAGGGGGCAGCCCTGCCCCCCGCCTCGTCCTCACCTGCCTTTCTCCCCCAGTGGCCTTCCTCTCGTGCCCCTTGGCGGTGGGATGGTGTGGGTGGGCCGCGGAAGTTTATATACAAGAATATACATACCTAGGTATAGGTGTCCGTTTGTAAATATATAAAAATAAAATGGATATATGTATATGTATGTGTATATATGCAGTGCTTCTTTTCTAAAGAAAATGATTGGGGGTACTCTCATTTTGACTCAAGAAAATCACCATTTTATAGTTCAAACCGGGAAAAATAAATAAATGTACATTCACAAAATGTTTTAGGAGTATGCATTCCCCTGCTTCCCCCCCAGAAAAAAAGCACTGTATATGTTCTGCCAAGGGCAGGGTTATTTCTGGATTTGGAGCCAATAAGCACGCGAGTGGATGAAGAATAAGCAATGCTTTATTTGCATAAGGTTAACAGATAGCAGCAGGCATATAAAACACAAATTATAGCATACTAGAGAGGAGTCGCAAACAATCTCCCCTTCAGGTGCCTGGAGCTCCTGGTAGAGCAGCGAGAGAGACCCCTGGCCGACAGTCTCACAGCATATGGTACCTCCATTTGTGAAGAAGCTCACTGAGCCCCTTCAGCCTACAGCTTTTATAGACAACTTTGATTTCATTGATTGCACCTGGTTAGCAGGCATCACTCATGATCAGCCTGGGACACCGGGTGCAACTAATGCAGAGCAGCTGAGAGTCTCCAACCCAATTCACTGCAACTGGGTATCCTCCCGAGTAGCCAATCAGAACACAGGGGACCCAGAAAACTCCTGACACAGGTGTGTGAAAAACAAATTATACTATCATGTTTTAGCAAACCTTAAACCGCTGATGTAAAAGCGAAAGAGACATGTCATCTAACTCCTTGAATTTACAATGGTCTTCCGTGTTTCCACTACAGTATGTGTGTGTTACAGATAGGTAGCCGTGTTGGTCTGCCATAGTCAAAACAAAACAAAATAAAATTTCTTCCAGTAGCACCTTAAAGACCAATTAAGTTAGTTCTTGGTATGAGCTTTCGTGTGCATGTGTGAAGAAGTGTGCATGCATAAGCCCAAACAGAGCGTTACTATCATCTTTTTATGTAGATGGAAACCAAAACACCGTTTTGCTTTTGTTAGGAGTGATTCTGGTGCGCACCCAAAAAACACGATGCGAATTGAAATAAGCCGAGTCAATGCTTATTCGTCTTTTTTCTACGCATATTGAAGCGATTAGAAGGTGTTTTGTTATTTTGGTCTCGTTACATACACTTTGCTATTTTTGGGTCAATGTGCATTAACACCATAGAACACGAAATTGGCGAAATCCATATTTTTCTTTCTATGTAGATGGAACCCAAATCAACCTGTTTTGCTTTGTTTAAGCTTATTACACTTTGCTATTTGTGGGTGAACCAACACCGAAAGAACAATCCAAGCTTATATGTCCTCTTTCTGTAGAGATGGAACCAAAACACCTATGCTTGATTTGGGCTGAAAACAAAAATTTCACTATGCTACTTTTGGTTGAATGTGCATTCCAACCCCAAAACCACCAATTTTAAATAGGGCCAAACAGCGTTATTATCATCTTTTTATATAGATGGAAACCAAAACAGCATTTTGCTTCTGTTAGGAGTGATTCTGGTGCGCACCCAAAAACACGATGCGAATTGAAATAAGCCCAAACAATGCTTATTCGTCTTCTTTCTACGCATATGGAAGCGAAAAGACGTTATTTTGTTATTTTGGTCTCGTTACATACACTTTGCTATTTTTGGGTCGATGTGCATTAACACCATAGAACACGAAATTAGCGAAATCCAAGATTTTTCTTTCTATGTAGATGGAACCCAAATCAACCCCTTTTGCTTTGTTTAAGCTTATTACACTTTTGTTTAAGCTTAGAACACGAAATTAGCGAAATCCAAGATTTTTCTTTCTATGTAGATGGATCTATGTAGATGGATCAACCAGTTTTCCTTTGTTTAAGCTTATTACACTTCGCTTTGCTGTTTGTGGGTGAACGAAGACCGAAAGAACAATCCAATCTTATATGTCCTCTATCTTTTTAGATCGAACCAAAACACCTATGCTTGATTTGGGCTGAAAACAAACATTTCACTCTGCTACTTTTGGTTGAATGTGCATTCCAACTCCATAAACACCAATTTTAAATAAGCCCAAGCAGAGCGTGATTATCATTTTTTTATGTAGATGGAAACCAAAACACCGTTTTGCTTCTGTTAGGAGTGATTCTGGTGCGCACCCAAAAAACACGATGCGAATTGAAATAAGCCCAATCAAAGCTTATTCGTCTTCTTTCTACGCATATTGAAGCGATTAGAAGGTGTTTTGTTATTTTGGTCTCATTACATACACTATGCGATTTCTGCGTCTATGAGCATTAACCCCATAGAACACGAAATTAGCGCAATTCAAGGTTCTTCTTTCTATGTAGATGGAACCCAAATCAACCTCTTTTGCTTTGCTTAAGCTTATTACACTTTGCTATGTGTGGGTGAACGAACACCGAAAGAACAATCCAAGCTTATATGTCCTCTTTCTATTGAGATGGAACCAAAACACCTATGCTTGATTTGGGCTGAAAACAAACAATAAACTGCTATTTTTGGTTGAATGTGCATTCCAACTCCAAAAACAGCAATTTTGAATAAGCCCAATCAGAGCGTTTTTATCATCGTTTTATGTAGATGGAAACCAAAACACCATTTTGCTTCTGTTAGGAGTGATTCTGGTGCGCACCCAAAAAACAAGATGCGAATTGAGATAAGCCCAATCAATGCTTATTCCTCTTCTTTCTACGCATATGGAAGCGAAAAGACGTTGTTTTTTTATTTTGGTCTCGTTACATACACTTTGCTATTTTTGGGTCATTGTGCATTAACACCATAGAACACGAAATAAACGAAATCCAAGATTTTTCTTTCTATGTAGATGGAACCAAAATCAACCTGTTTTCCTTTGTTTAAGCTTATTACACTTTGCTATGTGGGTGAACCAACACTGAAAGAACAATCCAAGCTTATATGTCCTCTTTCTACTGAGATGGAACAAAAACACCTATGCTAGATTTGGGCTGATAACAAAGATTTCACTGTGCGATTTTTCGGTGCATTCTAACCCCCAAAACACAAATCTTAAATAAGCCCAATCAGAGCGTTATTATCATCTTTTTATGTAGATGGAAACCAAAACACCGTTTTGCTTCTGTTAGGAGTGATTCTGGTGCGCACCCAAAAAACACGATGCGAATTGAAATAAGCCCAATCAATGCTTATTCGTCTTCTTTCTACGCATATGGAAGCGAAAAGACGTTATTTTGTTATTTTGGTCTCGTTACATACACCTTGCTATTTTTGGGTCGATGTGCATTAACACCATAGAACACGAAATTAGCGAAATCCAAGATTTTTCTTTCTATGTAGATGGAACCCAAATCAACCCCTTTTGCTTTGTTTAACCTTATTACACTTCGCTTTGCTCTTTGTGGGTGAACCAACACCGAAAGAACAATCCAAGCTTATATGTCTCTATTGAGATGGAACCAAAACACCTATGCTAGGTTTGGGCGGAAAAAAACAAACATTAAACTGCTATTTTTGGTTGAATGTGCATTACAACTCCAAAAACACCAATAAGCCCAATCAGAGCGTTTTTATCATCGTTTTATGTAGATGGAAACCAAAACACCGTTTTGCTTCTGTTAGGAGTGATTCTGGTGCGCACCCAAAAAACACGATGCGAATTGAAATAAGCCCAATGAAAGCTTATTCGTCTTCTTTCTACGCATATGGAAGCGAAAAGACGTTGTTTTGTTATTTTGGTCTCGTTACATACACTATGCGATTTCTGGGTCTGTGCATTAACACCATAGAATACGAAATAAGCGCAATTCAAGGTTCTGCTTTCTATGTAGATGGAACCCAAATCAACCTGTTTTGCCTTGTATAAGCTAATTACACTTTGCTATGTGTGGGTGAACGAACACCAAAGAACAATCCTAGCTTATATGTCCTCTTTCTATTGAGATGGAACCAAAACACCTATGCTTGATTTGGGCTGAAAACAAACATTTTACGCTGCTACTTTTGGTTGAATGTGCATTCCAACTCCAAAAACACCAATTTTAAATAAGCCCAAGCAGAGCGTTATTAGCATCTTTTTATGTAGATGGAAACCAAAACACCGTTTTGCTTCTGTTAGGAGTGATTCTGGTGCGCACCCAAAAAACACGATGCGAATTGAAATAAGCCCAATCAAAGCTTATTCGTCTTCTTTCTGTGCATATTGAAGCGATTAGAAAGTGTTTTGTTATTTTGGTCTCATTACATACACTATGCGATTTCTGCGTCTGAGCATTAACACCATAGAACACGAAATTAGCGCAATTCAAGGTTCTTCTTTCTATGTAGATGGAACCCAAATCAACCTCTTTTGCTTTGTTTAAGCTTATTACACTTTGCTATGTGTGGGTGAACGAACACCGAAAGAACAATCCAAGCTTATATGTCCTCTTTCTATTGAGATGGAACCAAAACACCTATGCTTGATTTGGGCTGAAAACAAACAATAAACTGCTATTTTTGGTTGAATGTGCATTCCAACTCCAAAAACAGCAATTTTGAATAAGCCCAATCAGAGCGTTTTTATCATCGTTTTATGTAGATGGAAACCAAAACACCATTTTGCTTCTGTTAGGAGTGATTCTGGTGCGCACCCAAAAAACACGATGCGAATTGAAATAAGCCCAATCAAAGCTTATTCGTCTTCTTTCTACGCATATGGAAGCGAAAAGACGTTGTTTTGTTATTTCGGTCTCATTACATACACTATGCGATTTCTGCGTCTATGAGCATTAACACCATAGAACACGAAATTAGCGCAATTCAAGGTTCTGCTTTCTATGTAGATGGAACCCAAATCAACCTGTTTTGCTTTGTTTAAGCTTATTACACTTTGCTATGTGTGGGTAAACGAACACCGAAAGAACAATCCAAGCTTATATGTCCTCTTTCTTTTGAGATGGAACAAAAACACCTATGCTTGATTTGGGCTGAAAAGAAACATTTCACTCTGCTACCTTTGGTTGAATGTGCATTCCAACCCCAAAACCACCAATTTTAAATAAGGCCGAACAGAGCGTAATTAGCATCTTTTTATGTAGATGGAAACCAAAACACCCAAAAAACACGATGCGAATTGAAATATGCCCAGTCAATGCTTATTCGTCTTCTTTCTACGCATATGGAAGCGATTAGAAGGTGTTTTGTTATTTTGGTCTCGTTACATACACTTTGCTATTTTTGGGTCAATGTGCATTAACACCATAGAACACGAAATTAGCGAAATCCAAGATTTTTCTTTCTATGTAGATGGATCTATGTAGATGGATCAACCAGTTTTCCTTTGTTTAAGCTTATTACACTTCGCTTTGCTGTTTGTGGGTGAACGAAGACCGAAAGAACAATCCAATCTTATATGTCCTCTATCTTTTTAGATCGAACCAAAACACCTATGCTTGATTTGTGCTGAAAACAAACATTTCACTCTGCTACTTTTGGTTGAATGTGCATTCCAACTCCATAAACACCAATTTTAAATAAGCCCAAGCAGAGCGTGATTATCATTTTTTTATGTAGATGGAAACCAAAACACCGTTTTGCTTCTGTTAGCAGTGATTCTGGTGCGCACCCAAAAAACACGATGCGAATTGAAATAAGCCCAATCAAAGCTTATTCGTCTTCTTTCTACGCATATTGAAGCGATTAGAAGGTGTTTTGTTATTTTGGTCTCATTACATACACTATGCGATTTCTGCGTCTATGAGCATTAACCCCATAGAACACGAAATTAGCGCAATTCAAGGTTCTTCTTTCTATGTAGATGGAACCCAAATCAACCTCTTTTGCTTTGCTTAAGCTTATTACACTTTGCTATGTGTGGGTGAACGAACACCGAAAGAACAATCCAAGCTTATATGTCCTCTTTCTATTGAGATGGAACCAAAACACCTATGCTTGATTTGGGCTGAAAAGCAAAATTTCACTCTACTTTTGGTTGAATGTGCATTCCAACCCCAAAACCACCAATTTTAAATAATCCTAAACAGAGCGTTACTATCATCTTTTTATGTAGATGGAAACCAAAACACCATTTTGCTTTTGTTAGGTGTGATTCTGGTGCGCACCCAAAAAACACGATGCGTATTGAAATAAGCCCAATCAATGCTTATTCGTCTTCTTTCTACACATATGGAAGCGAGGAGACCTTGTTTTGTTATTTTTGTCTCATTACATACACTATGCGTGTCAGAGCTACCCTAGGTCCCAGCTCACAAAGGACCAACGCTGCTTCGTTATTAAGTATAAAAGTCTTTATTGAAGTTCAGTTTCACTTCCAGAGCCGCAGCGCGCAGCTCTACGTCTCAACTGTCAGACCGCTGATGCTCCGTCTGAGTCTCCTCCCCCTTGACACCAATTTAAGATTCTAGCCTTGCTCCACCTTCTCCGCTGCTCCTTCCTCCTCTGGGTCCGCCTGCCCGCCGGGGTTCCGCCCTTTCTAGCCTCTTCTCCCGCTGATTCCCCTGAGCCTTCTCCCTCCCTCCGGCGGGCTTTAGGAGCTGGTTCCCCATCCGGGTCTCCTGCTGTTCCGCGCGCCTGCACATTTGAACTTGGCGCGCACGCCCAGCCAGCAGCTTTCCTCCTGACCGTTTCACTGCTGCTGTCACTGCTTCCCCCTTCGGGAGGGCTAGCTGCAACTGACCTCCCTTCCGTTCCCCCACTCTCCGATGGAAGCGTGGTCAGCCCTGACTCCCTCTCTGGAGGAGACACTGGCCCTGACACATGTGACTCTTCCCCCCCACTACGCTCTAGTGGGGAAACTGGTCCCGATCCTCCACTGCTGCTTTGGGGTTCCCCTCTGGCTCCTTGTTTCTGGTGCGTCCCCCCTGGGACCCCCCTTGCCCTGACAATCGGCACCCCCTTCTGGGAATCTTCTGATTCGCTGGAGAAGCTCATGGAATCTCTCGGGCCACTGTCATACTCCCCTACGCTGCCCTCGGATTCTTCCCCTTCGCTCTCCAATTTCTCTCTCCCCAGTGCTCCTGCTCCTGATTCCCTGATCCATCCCCCCCTCGAAGCCCCCCTTCCCCCCTCTCCCTCTTCGGGTGTGGGTTCCGGGTGCTCCAGTCCTGTGGGTGTGAGTGCGGGATACCATTCTTCCCCCCGTTGTGTAGCCGGTCCACTGGATCCGGCCCAACCGCAACGGGCTCGTCGACGTCGATTTCCTCTGCTTCCATCTCTCTGCTGATGTGCTCGAATCCAGGATCCTCCCCCAACACGTCCATGTCCTTCCCTCTCCCGGGTACCTCTGGTGAGACTGCTTGCTCCTTCCGATTGCGCGGGCTCTTCCAGTCCAACACCGCGCGGACCTTGGTGCTGTCCATGGCGAGTCCCTTGTCGGACAGCTTGTAGCCCAGAAAATCCACCTCCGTCATGTCAAACTGGCACTTCTCTAATTTGGCGTAAAGTCTGTGCTCCCGTAGCCTCTGCTGGACCTCCTTGACGTCCCTCTCGTGAGCCTCCTGCGATTCCGAGAAGACCAGGATGTCGTCCAGGAAGCAGACGCACTTCTTGTAGAGGAGTCCCGCTAACACGTGATGCATGAAAGCTTGGAAGGTATGCGAGCCATATTGCAGACAAAAAGGCATTACGCGATATTCATAGGTGCCTAAAGGTGTAAACATGGCTGTCTTCCAGTCATCGCCCTCCCGCATGCGTATAAGGTTGTACGCCCCTCGTAGATCCAACTTGGTGAAGATCCGTCCCTTCCTCAACGTCGCGAGCAGGTCGTCGATCTTGGGCATGGGGAATGCTGCGGGCTTTGTTTTGGAATTTATGATCCTATAATCAACTATGAGCCTGCGTTGGGGCGTGTCCTTCTTCTTCACGAAAAACACGGGACTGCCCCCCACTGCTTTAGATTCTTGGATGAACCCCCGCTTCAAGTTGTGATCTATGAACTCCCTGAGTTCTTGCAGTTCGTCTTCAGACATGGAATACAGTTTCCCAGTCGGCAGCGTCGCTCCCGGCAGGAGGTCAATCTTGCAGTCGTAAGGCCTGTGGGGAGGCAGGTTATCCGCTTCCCTCTCGCAGAAGACCTCCAAAAACTCCTTGTACTTGTTGGGTACCGCTTGCACCATGCCTAGGTGTAACTGCGGTTCATCCTCTTGCCCCTCCTCCTCCTGGCGGGTCTGGATGCAGTGTTCTGCGCAGTAGGAGGAGCAGAAGGTCAATTGCCGCTGGTACCATGCTAATGCCGGGCTGTGCCTATCCAGCCAACTCATACCCAACACTATGGGCGTGTCTGACAGGTGGGTGACGTTGAAGCTGATGACTTCGCGGTGGTTTCCAATTTGCATCACCATCGGTGGTGTTTGCTGTACCACCTCTCCTCCAAGTAGCTTCCTGCCATCGACCGTGACGACGTTTAGGGGCATCGTGGCTGGCATGAGTGCTATGCGATGTTGCTTGATAAAGTCCACTCCTATAAAGTCTGCGTTGCTCCCAGAGTCAATGGTTATTGGTACTTGCAGGGTGTGCCCATTGGGCAACTGGAGCGATGTGGTGAGTTGCACCACTGGTTTGGGTGGGAGGGGGTCTGTGGGCTGTAAAATCTCTCGGGACTGCTTCACTGACTCGCCTGGTTGGGCCCCAGTCCTTCCCCTTCCAACCAGGCTTCTTCTTCCCCCTGCAAATGTTCTGGCTGCTCACCTGTTCCTTTTACTGTTGCTGAGGCTGCAGTGTGCTTCTGGAGCCTCTGGGGACACTCTTTGGCCATGTGCTGAGCACTGTCGCAGATGTAGCACTTCCTGGTCCCTCTAGGAGCCTTCGCCTTGACTGCTCCCGGTGTTTGGGCTCTGCTGGCAGTCTGAGCCCTGGCACCACCAATCTCCATCGGCTCTTCTCCCCTTCCCAAAGGAGGCATGGACAGCGCCCGCCCCGCCTCTCTGGGAAAGAAAGGGGTTGTCCTGGCTGGGCTGCTTGCCTTACGTCCTTCCTCCCTGCTCCAAGGGCGTCCTTCCAGGCGCACACCAATCGCCAACGCTCTTTGGGCAACTTCTTGGGTACTTTGTGGTCGTTCCACTCTTGTCAGCTCATCTTTCACCTCTCCACTTAGCCCCTCCCAGAACAGGTCTCTGACAGCAATAGAGTCCTTCTCCCAGCCCAGCACGTTCAGTAAGGCAAAAAAGCGTGAGTGATATTGCCTCACCGTCGCTTTCCCTGGCTGTAGTCCATGCATTTCCCTCCGAGCAACATCTACATCTACCGCAAGCGTCTATAGCTTTGATAAATGCATCGGAATCTTTGAGGGCGGGGTCTTTTTCACGCCACAAATTCCGCAGCCACGCTTTTGCTTCCCCATGCAAATGAGTGATTATGAAGCCCACTTTCTCTTCCTCATCTCTAAAGTCTTTCTGAAGCAAATTGAGCGCGTAAACCACGTCAGCTCTGAAGTTAGGGTATTGCTGCAGGTTCCCATCGAAGTGGGCTACTAGGCTGCCCCCCCTCTTCCCGAGGCCAACTCCCTCCGGTTTGGGTCCTGGCAGCCCCTCTTTCCCCCAACGGTCCCACCTGGCCTGCAGATCCTGGCAGAGCACTACTGCTTCTTCTTCTCTTTTCCTGGATGCTGCTACTTCTGCGTAAAGCGTCGTGACTGCTTCTTGCAGTTCTTTCACCTGGCTCTCTGTAGTCATCATTGCCTATCTTCGTGAGCTCGCAAAACACCAAGTCTTGCCCCTCGCTGCACCAACTCACGCTGCGAGGTTTTTATGGAGACGGAGCATACTGTCAGAGCTACCCTAGGTCCCAGCTCACAAAGGACCAACGCTGCTTCGTTGTTAAGTATAAAAGTCTTTATTGAAGTTCAGTTTCACTTCCAGAGCCGCAGCGCACAGCTCTACGTCTCAATTGTCAGACCGCTGATGCTCCGTCTGAGTCTCCTCCCCCTTGACACCAATTTAAGATTCTAGCCTTGCTCCACCTTCTCCGCTGCTCCTTCCTCCTCTGGGTCCGCCTGCCCGCCGGGGTTCCGCCCTTTCTAGCCTCTTCTCCCGCTGATTCCCCTGAGCCTTCTCCCTCCCTCCGGCGGGCTTTAGGAGCTGGTTCCCCATCCGGGTCTCCTGCTGTTCCGCGCGCCTGCACATTTGAACTTGGCACGCGCGCCCAGCCAGCAGCTTTCCTCCTGACCGTTTCACTGCTGCTGTCACTGCTTCCCCCTTCGGGGGGGGCTAGCTGCAACTGACCTCCCTTCCGTTCCCCCACTCTCCGATGGAAGCGTGGTCAGCCCTGACTCCCTCTCTGGAGGAGACACTGGCCCTGACACATGTGATTCTTCCCCCCCACTACGCTCTGGTGGGGAAACTGGTCCCGATCCTCCACTGCTGCTTTGGGGTTCCCCTCTGGCTCCTTGTTTCTGGTGCGTCCCCCCTGGGACCCCCCTTGCCCTGACCATCGGCGCCCCCTTCTGGGAATCTTCTGATTCGCTGGAGAAGCTCATGGAATCTCTCGGGCCACTGTCATACTCCCCTACGCTGCCCTCGGATTCTTCCCCTTCGCTCTCCAATCCCTCTCTCCCCAGTGCTCCTGCTCCTGATTCCCTGACAGTCGGCTTCGCCAACTTTAATCGCAAGTTCATCAAAGGGTTCGCGAAGGAGACGGCGGCCATCACGGACACCCTCAGCTCCAAGAAGAAGAAGTTCACCTGGACGGACCAGGCGGAGCAGTCCTTTCGGAGACTCAAGCGTCTCTTCGCGTCCGAAGAACAGCTGCTACATGGAAACCCCAGCAGACCAATGAGGGTTGAGACGGACGCCTCGGACAGAGCGGTGGGGGCCGTCCTGTTGCAGCAAGATCCGCAAGGGGAATGGAGGCCGTGCGCATTCTACTCCAGGAAACTCAGCAAGTCAGAACAGAACTACACCATCTGGGACAGGGAGTTGCTGGCCATTCATGCAGCTTTCAAGGCGTGGCGGCACTTCCTCGTTGGAGCCAGGCACACAGTGCAAGTCCGCACGGACCATAAGAACCTGGAGTACTGGCGCACGGCGCGGTTCCTGAACCAGAGACACATTCGCTGGGCGGAGTTCTTTGCGGATTTCGATTTCCGGATAGAATACATCCCGGGAGACAACAACTTCATGGCGGATGCACTATCCAGGAAGCCGCAGTATCTCGAGGAAGCGGCGCCGGTGGTGGCCAAGCACATTTTCGCACCGAAAGCGTGGGCGTGCGCTTCAGCTGCCGTGGACCTGGACGCGGTGCGTCGAGCGCTGAAGACGGATTCGTTCGCACAATCCAAGATGGAGGAGGTGCGAAAAGGCACCGCGAAGGACGACGAGTTCCAGATACGAGACGGACTGCTCATCTGCAAAGGGGCTCTCTACGTGCCCGGAGACGACCTCCGCGCGAAAGTCTTGCAGCAGCTACACGACGCGCCCAGCGCTGGGCACTTCGGCAAGGACAAAACGGCGGAATTAGTAACCAGAGACTTTTGGTGGCCCAAGGTGAGGGGAGAAGTCGCGGATTACGTCTCCAGGTGTGACACCTGCCAAAGGGCCAAGCCAGTACACAGGAAGCCGGCGGGTCTACTAGAACCCCTACAGACGCCGCTCGAACCGTGGGAGAAAGTGGCCCTGGACTTTGTCACAGATCTGCCCAGCTCGCGAGGCAAAACAGCGGTGCTCGTGGTCGTAGACATGTTCACCAAGATGGCGCACTTTATTCCGTGCGCGAAGGTGGCCACAGCAGAACAGACCGCCAAGCTGTTCATAGACCACGTGTTCAAAGCTCACGGCTTGCCGCGGTCCATCCTGTCCGACCGGGGTCGCCAATTCGTCTCGAGCTTCTGGCAGAAGCTGCTGGGCATCCTGAACGTCAAGATCAACTTAGCGTCGGCACGACACCCGCAGACCAACGGACAAGCGGAGAGGGTCAACGCCATCATGCAGCAGTACTTGCGATGCTACGCCAATCAACAACCCTCGACCTGGGTGGACTACCTACCGCTGGCCGAGTTTGCCTACAACAACACGAAGCACGGGTCTACAGGAGTGACACCGTTCTTCGCCAATAATGGGCGGCATCCCAGAACTTTCCCGGGGTTAGAGACGAAAGGGGAGGGGGAGCCAAGGGGAGCAGAGCACTTAGCAGCAGAGTTACAGGAGGTCCACGAGCAACTCCGAAGGCAATTGGAACTGGCGAAACATGCCTACAAAATGCAGGCAGACAAGCACAGGAGGGTCGGGGAGGACATCCAGGTGGGGGACTGGGTCTGGTTAGCAGCCCAGGCAGTGCCGGCCAGGACGCTAGCTAAGAGGAAGCTCAAACACAAGCAGCTGGGACCTTACCAGGTCGCGGCGCAAATCAATCCAGTGGCCTTCCGGTTGACACTCCCGGAGGGCTCCAGAATGCACCCAGTCTTTCATAGGTCAGTGCTCACACCCTACAGGGAACCCCACAGGTTTCAGGCGACAGGGAACGCGCCAGACCCACTTAACGAATCTCCGAAGAGGGAGGGGTCACGGAGGGCGACGCCACTCAACGAGGTCACGGAGATTTTGGACTCGAGGTGGGGGGAAGAGGGGGTGGAATACCTCCTCGCCAGGGAAGGTACCCCAGCCAGCGCTAACAGGTGGGTACCGTGCTATGCCGTGGAGGAGCACTATCTTAAAGACGAGTTCCATGCACTCTTCCCACACAGACCTATG
This sequence comes from Podarcis filfolensis, assembly GCF_964270895.1. NCBI lineage: Eukaryota > Metazoa > Chordata > Lepidosauria > Squamata > Lacertidae > Podarcis > Podarcis filfolensis. The sequence goes on from NC_139608.1 coordinate 100,626,964, forward strand.
CCGGCAGAGTATTTCAACGACTGGCTCTTCACACCCACTCTGTCAGCCAGTACGTTCCAGGGCTTTTCATCAGCTGAAGAGACGCCGCCGGATACTAGCTCCTCGGAGGGGTCTCTCTCGGGGTTTGCCACAGACCGCTCCTATTGGTGGGACACTCAACCGGAGGTGGGGTAACGCAGGGAGTTGCTGCGGGGACCTTTGCAAGCAGTCTCACCAGAGGTACCCGGGGGAGGGGAGGACATGGACGTGTTGGGGGAGGATCCTGGATTCGAGCACATCAGCAGAGAGATGGAAGCAGAGGAAATCGACGTCGACGAGCCCGTTGCGGTTGGGCCGGATCCAGTGGACCGGCTACACACCAAGGGGGAAGAATGGTATCCCGCACTCACACCCACTGGACTGGAGCACCCGGAACCCACACCCGAAGAGGGGGAGGGGGGAAGGGGGGGCTTCGAGGGGGGGATGGATGTCAGGGAATCAGGAGCAGGAGCACTAGGGAGAGAGGATTGGGAGAGCGAAGGGGAAGAATCCGTGGGCAACGTAGGGGAGTATGACAGTGGCCCGAGAGATTCCATGAGCTTCTCCAGCGAATCAGAAGATTCCCAGAAGGGGGCGCCGATGGTCAGGGCAAGGGAGGTCCCAGGGGGGACGCACCAGAAACAAGGAGCCAGAGGGGAACCCCAAAGCAGCAGTGGAGGATCAGGACCAGTTTCCCCACCAGAGCGTAGTGGGGGGGAGGAGTCACATGTGTCAGGAGCAGTGTCTCCTCCAGAGAGGGAGTCAGGGCTGACCACGCCTCCAACGGAGGGGAGGTCAGTTGCAGCTAGCCCCCCCGATGGGGGAAGCAGTGACAGCAGCAGTGGAACGGTCAGAAGGAAAGCTGCTGGCTGGGCGCGCGCGCCAAGTTCAAATGTGCAGGCGCGCGGAACAGCAGGAGACCCGGATGGGGAACCAGCTCCTAAAGCCCGCCGGAGGGAGGGAGAAGGCTCAGGGGAATCAGCGGGAGAAGAGGCTAGAAAGGGCGGAACCCCGGCGGGCAGGCGGACCCAGAGGAGGAAGGAGCAGCGGAGAAGGTGGAGCAAGGCTAGAATCTTAAATTGGTGTCAAGGGGGAGGAGACTCAGACAGACCATCAGTGGTCTGACACTTTAGACGTGGGGCTGCGCGCTGCGGCTCTGGAAGTGAAACTGAACTTCAATAAAAGACTTTTATACTTAACAACGAAGCAGCGTTGGTCCTTTGTGAGCTGGGACCTAGGGTAGCTCTGACATTTGCGGATTTCGATTTCCGGATAGAATACATCCCGGGAGACAACAACTTCATGGCGGATGCACTATCCAGGAAGCCGCAGTATCTCGAGGAAGCGGCGCCGATGGTGGCCAAGCACATTTTCGCACCGAAAGCGTGGGCGTGCGCTTCAGCTGCCGTGGACCTGGACGCGGTGCGTCGAGCGCTGAAGACGGATTCGTTCGCACAATCCAAGATGGAGGAGGTGCGAAAAGGCACAGCGAAGCACGACGAGTTCCAGATACGAGACGGACTGCTCATCTGCAAAGGGGCTCTCTACGTGCCCGGAGACGACCTCCGCGCGAAAGTTTTGCAGCAGCTACACGACGCGCCCAGCGCTGGGCACTTCGGCAAGGACAAAACGGCGGAATTAGTAACCAGAGACTTTTGGTGGCCCAAGGTGAGGGGAGAAGTCGCGGATTACTTCTCCAGGTGTGACACCTGCCAAAGGGCCAAGCCAGTACACAGGAAGCCGGCGGGTCTACTAGAACCCCTACAGACGCCGCTCGAACCGTGGGAGAAAGTGGCCCTGGACTTTGTCACAGATCTGCCCAGCTCGCGAGGCAAAACAGCGGTGCTCGTGGTCGTAGACATGTTCACCAAGATGGCGCACTTTATTCCGTGCGCGAAGGTGGCCACAGCAGAACAGACCGCCAAGCTGTTCATAGACCACGTGTTCAAAGCTCACGGCCTGCCGCGGTCCATCCTGTCCGACCGGGGTCGCCAATTCGTCTCGAGCTTCTGGCAGAAGCTGCTGGGCATCCTGAACGTCAAGATCAACTTAGCGTCGGCACGACACCCGCAGACCAACGGACAAGCGGAGAGGGTCAACGCCATCATGCAGCAGTACCTGCGATGCTACGCCAATCAACAACCCTCGACCTGGGTGGACTACCTACCGCTGGCCGAGTTTGCCTACAACAACACGAAGCACGGGTCTACAGGAGTGACACCGTTCTTCGCCAATAATGGGCGGCATCCCAGAACTTTCCCGGGGTTAGAGACGAAAGGGGAGGGGGAGCCAAGGGGAGCAGAGCACTTAGCAGCAGAGTTACAGGAGGTCCACGAGCAACTCCGAAGGCAATTGGAACTGGCGAAACACGCCTACAAAATGCAGGCAGACAAGCACAGGAGGGTCGGGGAGGACATCCAGGTGGGGGACTGGGTCTGGTTAGCAGCCCAGGCAGTGCCGGCCAGGACGCTAGCTAAGAGGAAGCTCAAACACAAGCAGCTGGGACCTTACCAGGTCGCGGCGCAAATCAATCCAGTGGCCTTCCGGTTGACACTCCCGGAGGGCTCCAGAATGCACCCAGTCTTTCATAGGTCAGTGCTCACACCCTACAGGGAACCCCACAGGTTTCAGGCGACAGGGAACGCGCCAGACCCACTTAACGAATCTCCGAAGAGGGAGGGGTCACGGAGGGCGACGCCACTCAACGAGGTCACGGAGATTTTGGACTCGAGGTGGGGGGGAAGAGGGGGTGGAATACCTCCTCGCCAGGGAAGGTACCCCAGCCAGTGCCAACAGGTGGGTACCGTGCTATGCCGTGGAGGAGCACTATCTTAAAGACGAGTTCCATGCACTCTTCCCACACAGACCTATGCCGGCAGAGTATTTCGACGACTGGCTCTTCACACCCACACTGTCAGCCAGTACGTTCCAGGGTTTTTCATCAGCTGAAGAGACGACGCTCCTCGGAGGGGTCTCTCTCGGGGTTTGCCACAGACCGCTCCTATTGGTGGGACACTCAACCGGAGGTGGGGTGGCGCAGGGAGCTGCTGCGGGGACCTTTGCAAGCAGTCTCACCAGAGGTACCTGGGGGAGGGGAGGACATGGACGTGTTGGGGGAGGATCCTGGATTCGAGCACATCAGCAGAGAGATGGAAGCAGAGGAAATCGACGTCGACGAGCCCATTGCGGTTGGGCCGGATCCAGTGGACCGGCTACACACCAGGGGGGAAGAATGGTATCCCACACTCACACCCACAGGACTGGAGCACCCGGAACCCACACCCGAAGAGTGACAGGGGGGAAGGGGGGCTTCGAGGGGGGGATGGATGTCAGGGAATCAGGAGCAGGAGCACTGGGGAGACAGGAATTGGAGAGCGAAGGGGAAGAATCCGAGGGCAGCGTAGGGGAGTATGACAGTGGCCCGAGAGATTCCATGAGCTTCTCCAGCGAATCAGAAGATTCCCAGAAGGGGGCGCCGATGGTCAGGGCAAGGGGGGTCCCGGGGGGACGCACCAGAAACAAGGAGCCAGAGGGGAACCCCAAGACAGCAGTGGAGGATCGGGACCAGTTTCCCCACCAGAGCGTAGTGGGGGGGAGGAGTCACATGTGTCAGGGCCAGCGTCTCCTCCAGAGAGGGAGTCAGGGCTGACCACGCCTCCATCGGAGAGTGGGGGAACGGAGGGGAGGTCAGTTGCAGCTAGCCCACCCGAAGGGGGAAGCAGTGACAGCAGCAGTGAAACGGTCAGGAGGAAAGCTGCTGGCTGGGCGTGCACGCCAAGTTCAAATGTGCAGGCGCGCGGAACAGCAGGAGACCCGGATGGGGAACCAGCTCCTAAAGCCCGCCGGAGGGAGGGAGAAGGCTCAGGGGAATCAGCGGGAGAAGAGGCTAGAAAGGGCGGAACCCCGGCGGGCAGGCGGACCCAGAGGAGGAAGGAGCAGCGGAGAAGGTGGAGCAAGGCTAGAATCTTAAATTGGTGTCAAGGGGGAGAAGACTCAGACGGAGCATCAGCGGTCTGACAGTTGAGACGTAGAGCTCCGCGCTGCGGCTGTGGAAGTGAAACTGAACTTCAATAAAGACTTTTATATTTAACAACGAAGCAGCGTTGGTCCTTTGTGAACTGGGACCTAGGGTAGCTCTGACATGCATAGTGTATGTAATGAGACAAAAATAACAAAACAAGGTCTCCTCGCTTCCATATGCGTAGAAAGAAGACGAATAAGCATTGATTGGGCTTATTTCAATTCGCATTGTGTTTTTTGGGTGCGCACCAGAATCACACCTAACAAAAGCAAAACGTTTTGGTTTCCATCTACATAAAAAGATGATAGTAACGCTCTGTTTAGGATTATTTAAAATTGGTCGTTTTGGGGTTGGAATGCACATTCAACCAAAAGTAGAGTGAAATGTTGGGTTTCAGCCCAAATCAAGCATAGGTGTTTTGGTTCCATCTCAATAGAAAGAGGACATATAAGCTTGGATTGTTCTTTCGGTGTTCGTTCACCCACAAAGAGCAAAGTGTAATAAGCTTAAACAAAGCAAAAGAGGTTGATTTGGGATGCATCTACATAGAAAGAAGAACCTTGAATTGCGCTAATTTCGTGTTCTATGGTGTTAATGCTCATAGACGCAGAAATCTCATAGTGTATGTAATGAGACCAAAATAACAAAACAACGTCTTTTCGCTTCCATATGCGTAGAAAGAAGACGAATAAGCTTTGATTGGGCTTATTTCAATTCGCATCGTGTTTTTTGGGTGCGCACCAGAATCACTCCTAACAGAAGCAAAACGGTGTTTTGCTTTCCATCTACATAAAACGATGATAAAAACGCTCTGATTGGGCTTATTAAAAATTGGTGTTTTTGGAGGTGGAATGCACATTCAAACAAAAATAGCAGTTTAATGTTTGTTTTCAGCCCAAATCAAACATAGGTGTTTTGGTTCCATCTCAATAGAAAGAGGACATATAAGCTTGGATTGTTCTTTCGGTGTTGGTTCACGCACAAATAGCAAAGTGTAATAAAACAAAGCAAAACAGGTTGATTTGGGTTCCATCTACATAGAAAGAAAAATCTTGGATTTCGCTAATTTCTATGGTGTTAATGCTCATAGACGCAGAAATCGCATAGTGTATGTAATGAGACCAAAATAACAAAACACCTTCTAATCGCTTCAATATGCGCAGAAAGAAGATGAATAAGCTTTGATTGGGCTTATTTCAATTCGCATGGTGTTTTTTGGGTGCGCACCTAACAAAAGCAAAACGGTGTTTTGGTTTCCATCTACATAAAAAGATGATAAATAACGCTCTGATTGGGCGTATTTAAGATTTGTGTTTTCGGGGTTAGAATGCACATTCACCGAAAAATCGCACAGTGAAATCTTTGTTATCAGCCCAAATCTAGCATAGGTGTTTTGGTTCCATCTCAGTAGAAAGAGGACATACAAGCTTGGATTGTTCTTTCAGTGTTGGTTCACCCACATAGCAAAGTGTAATAAGCTTAAACAAAGGAAAACAGGTTGATTTTGGTTCCATCTACATAGAAAGAAAAATCTTGGATTTCGCTTATTCCGTGTTCTATGGTGTTAATGCACATTGACCCAAAAATCGAAAACTGTATGTAACGAGACCAAAATAACAGAACACCTTCTAATCGCTTCCATATGCGTAGAAAGAAGACGAATAAGCATTGTTTGGGCTTATTTCAATTCGCATCGTGTTTTTGGGTGCGCACCAGAATCACTCCTAACAGAGCAAAATGGTGTTTTGGTTTCCATCTACATAAAAAGATGATAATAACGCTCTGTTTGGCCCTATTTAAAATTGGTGGTTTTGGGGTTGGAATGCACATTCAACCAAAAGTAGCATAGTGAAATGTTTGTTTTCAGCCCAAATCAAGCATAGGTGTTTTGGTTCCATCTCAATAGAAAGAGGACATATAAGATTGGATTGTTCTTTCGGTGTTCGTTCACCGACACATAGCAACGTTGTAATAAGCTTGAACAAAGCAAAAGAGGTTGATTTGGGTTCCATCTACATAGAAAGAAGAACCTTGAATTGCGCTAATTTCTATGGTGTTAATGCTCATAGACGCAGAAATCGCATAGTGTATGTAATGAGACCAAAATAACAAAACACCTTCTAATCGCTTCAGTATGCGCAGAAAGAAGATGAATGCTTTGATTGGGCTTATTTCAATTCGCATGGTGTTTTTTGGGTGCGCACCAGAATCACTCCTAACAAAAGCAAAACGGTGTTTTGGTTTCCATCTACATAAAAAGATGATAATAACGCTCTGATTGGGCTTATTTAAGATTTGTGTTTTGGGGGTTAGAATGCACATTCACCGAAAAATCGCACAGTGAAATCTTTGTTATCAGCCCAAATCTAGCATAGGTGTTTTGGTTCCATCTCAGTAGAAAGAGGACATTTAAGCTTGGATTCTTCTTTCAGTGTTGGTTCACCCACATAGCAAAGTTTAATAAGCTTAAACAAAGGAAAACAGGTTGATTTTGGTTCCATTACATAGAAAGAAAAATCTTGGATTTCGTTTATTTTGTGTTCTATGGTGTTAATGCACATTGACCCAAAAATAGCAAAGTGTATGTAACGAGAACAAAATAACAAAACACCTTCTAATCGCTTCCATATGGGTAGAAAGAAGGCGAATAAGCTTTGATTCGGCTTATTTCAATTCGCATCGTGTTTTTTGGGTGCGCACCAGAATCACTCCTAACAGAAGCAAAATGGTGTTTTGGTTTCCATCTACATAAAAAAATGATAATCACGCTCTGCTTGGGCTTATTTAAAATTGGTGTTTTTGGAGTTGGAATGCACATTCAACCAAAAGTAGCAGAGTGAAATGTTTGTTATCAGCCCAAATCTAGCATAGGTGTTTTGGTTCCATCTCAATAGAAAGAGGACATATAAGCTTGGATTGTTCTTTTGGTGTTCGTTCACCCACACATAGCAAAGTGTAATAAGCTTAAACAAAGCAAACAGGTTGATTTTGGTTCCATCTACATAGAAAGAAAAATCTTGGATTTCGCTTATTCCGCCCAAAAATCGAAAACTGTATGTAACGAGACCAAAATAATAAAACACCTTCTAATCGCTTCCATATGCGTAGAAAGAAGACGAATAAGCATTGTTTGGACTTATTTCAATTCGCATCGTGTTTTTGGGTGCGCACCAGAATCACTCCTAACAGAAGCAAAATGGTGTTTTGGTTTCCATCTACATAAAAAGATGATAATAACGCTCTGTTTGGCCCTATTTAAAATTGGTGGTTTTGGGGTTAGAATGCACATTCAACCAAAAGTAGCATAGTGAAATGTTTGTTTTCAGCCCAAATCAAGCATAGGTGTTTTGGTTCCATCTCAATAGAAAGAGGACATATGAGCTTGGATTGTTCTTTCGGTGTTGGTTCACCCACAAATAGCAAAGTGTAATAAGCTTAAACAAAGCAAAACAGGTTGATTTGGGTTCCATCTACATAGAAAGAAGAACCATGGATTTCGCCAATTTCGTGTTCTCTGGTGTTAATGCACATTGACCCAAAAATAGCAAAGTGTATGTAACGAGACCAAAATTACAAACCAACGTCTTTTCGCTTCCCTATGCGCAGAAAGAAGACGAATAAGCATTTACTGGGCTTATTTCAATTCGCATCGTGTTTTTTGGGTGCGCACCAGAATCACTCCAAACAGAAGCAAAACGGTGTTTTGGTTTCCATCTACATAAAAAGATGATAGTAACGTTCTGTTTGGGCTTATTTAAAATTGGTGGTTTTGGGGTTGGAATGCACATTCAACCAAAAGTAGCAGTGAAATGTTTGTTTTCAGCCGCAATCTAGCATAGGTGTTTTGGTTCTATCTCAATAGAAAGAGGACATATAAGATTGGATTGTTCTTTCGGTGTTCGTTCACCGACACATAGCAAAGTGTAATAAGCTTAAAGAAAGCAAAAGAGGTTGATTTGGGTTCCATCTACATAGAAAGAAGAACCTTGAATTGCGCTAATTTCTATGGTGTTAATGCTCATAGACGCAGAAATCGCATAGTGTATGTAATGAGACCAAAATAACAAAACACCTTCTAATCGCTTCAATATGCGCAGAAAGAAGATGAATAAGCTTTGACTGGGCTTATTTCAATTCGCATGGTGTTTTTTGGGTGCGCACCAGAATCACTCCTAACAAGCAAAACGGTGTTTTGGTTTCCATGTACATAAAAAATGATAATAACGCTCTGATTGGGCTTATTTAAGATTTGTGTTTTGGGGGTTAGAATGCACATTCACCGAAAAATGGCACAGTGAAATCTTTGTTAGCCCAAATCTAGCATAGGTGTTTTGGTTCCATCTCAGTAGAAAGAGGACATATAAGCTTGGATTGTTCTTTCAGTGTTGGTTCACCCACATAGCAAAGTGTAATAAGCTTAAACAAAGGAAAACAGGTTGATTTTGGTTCCATCTACATAGAAAGAAAAATCTTGGATTTCGTTTATTTCGTGTTCTATGGTGTTAATGCACATTGACCCAAAAATAGCAAAGTGTATGTAACGAGACCCAAATAAGAAAACACCTTCTAATCGCTTCCATATGCGTAGAAAGAAGACGAATAAGCTTTGATTCGGCTTATTTCAATTCGCATGGTGTTTTTTGGGTGCGCACTAGAACACTCCTAACAGAGCAAAATGGTGTTTTGGTTTCCATCTACATAAAACGATGATAATAACGCTCTGCTTGGGTGTCAGAGACTGCCTCTAGGTCCCGGCTCACAAAGGACCAACGCTAGCCGGTAGAACGGTATAAAGTCTTTATTGAAGTGTAGTTTCCATTTCCAAATCCTAGCGTGCGTCTCTACGTCTATTCCCTAGATCGGCGAAGTCCCATCTGAATCTCCGCCTCCTGTACACCAGTTCAAGACCCTAGCCTTGCTCCACCTTTTGCGTCTCTCCTTTCGCCTCTGGGTCCTACCACCCCCCGGGGTTCCTTCCTTCCTGGATGCCTCGGATGCGGACCCTTCGGATTCCTCCCCCTCCCTTCGGCGGGCTTTAGGACCTGGCTCCCTTTCCGGGCTGCTCATTGCGCCTCCCTCTGTTACATTTGAACTTGGCGCGCGCGCGCTGTCTCCGACCCTCCTCTCTACCGTTTCCTCGCTCTCCGACGCAGGCGTGGCTGCTGCCGGAGAGCTGCCTGTCGCTGGTGCCTGGAACTCCTCCCCCCTGCTGCTCTCTGGTGGCGTAGCTGGTCCGGATTTCCAGCTGCTGCTCTCCGGTGGGGTAGCTGGTCCGGATCTCCAGCTGCTGCTCTCTGAATCCCCTCTGGTCCCTCCTTCCTGAGGTGCCCCTCTTGGCAACCCCCCAGCTCTGCCCACGGGAGCCCCTTTCTGTGAATCCTCCGATTCGCTGGAGAGACTTAGGGACCTTGGTCGGCTATCGTCGCTAACTTCTCCCTCCGATTCCTCTCCATCCGTCCCTTCTGCTCCTGAACCCCTGACATCCATCCCCCCCTCGAAGCCCCCCCTTCCCCCCTCCCCTCCTTCCGGTGTGGGTTCTGGGTGCTCCGTCGTGGCGGGGGTGAGTGCCGGATACAGTTCTTCCCCCGTGTCGTACATCACATCGGGCAGGTCTGGCTCTTCCTCCGTGCGCTCGTCGACGTCGATCTCCTCTGCTTCCATCTCCCTGCCTTCGTGTTCAAATCCCACGTCCTCCCCCAACACGTCCATGTCCATCTCTCCCCCGTTCCCCTCTGAGGGTGATGCCTGCCAGGGACCCCCCAGCCACTTCCTGCGCCACTGCTCCTCTGGTTGAGTATCCCACCAATAGGAGCGGTCTGAGGCAGAACCCGAGGTTGAACCCTCCGGAGAGCGTATGTGTGGTGCCGTCTCCTCGTCCGAGTCGAACCCCTGGAACGTGCTGCCTGAAAGTGTGGGTGTGAAGAGCCAGTCGTCGAAATACTCGGCTGGCATGGGCCTGTGTGGGAAAATGGCATGGAACTCTTCCTTGAGAAGAGGCTCGTCCAAGGCATAGCCCGGCACCCAACTGTTGGCGCTGGCCGGGGTATCCTCTCTGGCAAGAAGGTATTCTACTCCCTCTTCCCCCCATCTCGAGTCTAAAATCTCTGTGGCTTCGTTGATGCGCTCCCCTCTTGGCGACCCCCCTTCCCTGGGTCCTTCTCTGGGCGGATCTGGTGCTGTGCCTGGCTCCTGAAATCTATGCGGTGCTTTGTAGGGCGTGAGCACCGATCTATGGAACACCGGATGCATTCTGGAACCCTCCGGAAGCGCTAACCGGAAGGCCACTGGATTGACCTGTGCCTGGACTTGGTAAGGCCCTAGCTGCTTATGCCCTAGCTTCTTCTTGGCCAACGATTTGGTCGGCACTGCTTGCGCTGCTAACCAGACCCAGTCTCCCACCTGTATGTCTTCCCCTACTCTCCTGTGTCTGTCAGCCTGCAGTTTGTATGCGTGCTTGGCCAGTTCCAACTGCCTCCTAAGCTGTTCGTGGACTTCCTGCAACTCTGACGCTAAGTCTTCCGCTGCCTGCGGCTCCCCCTCCCCCACTCTCTCTAAACCTGGGAAGGTTCTGGGATGCCTCCCGTTGTTGGCGAAGAACGGCGTCACCCCCGTCGACACGTGCTTCGTATTGTTGTAAGCGAACTCTGCGAGGGGCAGGTAGTCCACCCACGTGTTAGGCTGCTGATTGGCGTAGCATCTCAGGTACTGCTGCATGATGGCGTTGACCCTCTCCGCTTGTCCGTTGGTCTGCGGGTGTCTCGCCGACGCTAGATTGATCTTGACGTTCAGGATGCCCATCAACTTTTGCCAGAAGTTCGAGATGAACTGCCGCCCCCGGTCGGATAGAATAGATCGTGGCAGACCGTGGACCTTAAACACGTGGTCTATGAACAGCCTGGCGGTCTGTTCTGCCGTGGCCACCTTCGCACACGGGATGAAGTGTGCCATCTTGGTAAACATGTCCACCACCACAAGCACTGCCGTCTTTCCCCTCGAACTGGGCAGATCCGTGACAAAGTCCAGGGCCACCCGTTCCCACGGCTCAGACGGCGTCTGCAACGGTTCCAGCAATCCCGCCGGCGGTTTGTGCACTGACTTGGCTCTTTGGCAGGTGTCGCATCTCGAGACGTAATCCGCTACTTCCCCCCGCATCTTGGGCCACCAAAAGTCTCTGGTCACTAGTTCTACAGTCTTTTCTCTGCCAAAGTGCCCGGCAGTGGGGGCGTCGTGTAGCTGCTGCAGCACCCTCGCGCGGAGGTCATTCCCCGGCACGTAGAGTGCTCCCTTGCGGATGAGCAACCCGTCTCTGATCTGGAACTCGTCGTCCTTCACCGTGCCCTTGTGCACCTCCTCCATCTTGGCTTGCGCGAAGGGGTCCTCCTGCAACGCTCGACGTACGGCGTCCAGATCCACGGTCGCCGAAGCGCAAGCCCACGCTTCCGGTGCGAAAATGTGCTTGGCTGCCGACGGTGCCTCCTCCTCGAGGTATTGCGGCTTTCTGGACAAGGCATCCGCCATGATGTTGTTGTCACCCGGGATGTACTCTATCTTGAAGTCGAAGTCCGCGAAGAACTCTGCCCATCTAATGTGCCTCTGATTCAGGAACCTCGCCGTGCGCCAGTACTCTAGATTCTTGTGGTCCGTGCGGACCTGCACTGTGTGTCTGGCTCCGATAAGGAAGTGCCGCCACGCCTTGAACGCTGCATGGATGGCTAGCAACTCCCTGTCCCAGATGGTGTAATTCTGCTCCGACTTGCTGAGCTTCCTTGAGTAGAAGGCGCACGGCCTCCAGTCCCCCTGCTGGTCTTGTTGCAACAGTACAGCTCCCACGGCTCTGTCTGAGGCGTCTGTCTCCACCCTCATTGGTCTGCTGGGATTCACATGCAGCAGCTGCTCCTCGGACGCGAAGAGACGCTTGAGTTTCTGAAAGGACTGCTCCGCTTCCTCCGTCCAGAGAAACTTCTTCTTCTTGGAGCTGAGCGTGTCGGTGATGGCCGCCGTTTGCATAGCGAACCCCTTGATGAACTTGCGATAAAAGTTGGCAAAGCCGACAAACCGCTGGACTTCCTTCCGATTGCGCGGGCTTTTCCAGTCCAATACTGAGCGAACCTTGGCGCTGTCCATGGCGAGCCCCTTGTCCGACAGTTTATAGCCCAGGAAATCCACCTCCGTCACGTCGAACTGGCACTTCTCCAGCTTGGCGTACAGCCTGTGCTCCTTTAGTCTCTGCAGAACTTCCCTGACATCCCTCTCGTGCGCCTCTCGCGACTCAGAAAATATCAGGATGTCGTCCAGGAAGCATACGCACTTCTTGTAAAGGAGTCCCGCCAACACGTGATGCATAAAGGCTTGAAAACAGTGAGAGCCATTTTGTAATCCGAAGGGCATAACTCTGTATTCGTAGGTGCCCAGTGGTGTGAACATGGCCGTCTTCCACTCGTCGCCCTCCCGCACACGAATCAGGTTGTACGCGCCTCGCAGATCCAACTTGGTGAAAACGCGTCCTTTCCTTACCGTCGCGAGCAGGTCGTCTATTTTGGGCATGGGGAAGGACGAGGGCTTGGTTTTCGAGTTCAAAATTCGAAAGTCCACTACAAGCCTCTTCTGGGGCGTGTCTCGCTTCTTCACAAAGAATACTGGACTGCCCCCTACAGCTTTCGACTCCCGGATGAACCCGCGCTTCAAATTGTGGTCTATGAACTCCCTAAGTTCCTGCAGTTCATCCTCAGACATGGAATACAGTTTCCCTGTTGGCAGCGTCGCCCCCGGCAGGAGATCAATCTTGCAGTCATAGGGTCTGTGGGGGGGTAGCTTGTCCGCTTCCTTCTCGCAGAACACCTCCAAAAATTCAGAATACTTGAGAGGTACTGCTTGCAGCGTGCCCAAATGTAACTGTGGGTCATCCTCCTCCCCTTCTGGTCTAGGCAGAATGCAGTGTTCCGCACAGTAGGAGGAGCCAAAAGTCAGTTGGCGTTGGTACCATGCCAATGCTGGGCTGTGCCTGTGTAGCCAACTCATTCCCAGAACTACTGGCGTGTCCGACAATTGGGTGACGTTGAAGCTGATTACTTCTCGGTGATTCCCAATTTGCATCACCATAGGTGGTGTCTGCTGTACCACCTGCCCCCCTAGCAGTTCCCTGCCATCCACTGTGACAACGTTCAGGGGCAGTGTGGCTGGCAGTAGCGCTATGTTGTGTTGTTGAAGGAATTCCAGTGCGATAAAGTCCGCATTACTGCCAGAGTCAATCGTAATCGGCACTTCTAAAGTGAGACCACTGGGCAGCTGGAGCGATGCGGTGAGCTGCACCACTGGTTTGGGCGGGAGGGGATCCGTGGGCTTCAAAATCTCTGGGGACTTCTTTACTGACTCGCCTGGCTGGCCCCCAGTGCTTCCGTTTCCAGCCAGACTCCTTCGTTTCCCTGCTGTGGTTCACTTTGCTGAGTTGCTCCCATTACTGTCATTGAAGCTGCAGTGTGCTTGTGGAGCCTCTGGGGACACTCTTTCGCCATGTGCTTCGGACTTTCACAGATGTAACACTTCCTGTTCCCTCTAGGCTGCTTTGTTTTGACTGCTCCCGGTGTTAAGGCTCTGGTGGCTGATTGAGCTCTAGCACCGCCGATCTCCATTGGCTCCTCCCCCCCTGCTTGCGGAGGCGTTGATTGCGCACGCGCGACATCCCTGGGCAAGAGGGAGGGCGCTCTGGCTGGTGTGCGTCCCCAACGCCCTTCTTCTCTGTCCCATGGGCGGTCCTCCAGCCTCACCCCCACTGCGAGCGATCTGTCCACCACTTCCTGGGTGCTTTTGGGTCTCTCCCCCCGCGCTATCTCATCCTTGATTTGGGGGTTCAATCCTTCCCAATAAAGATCTCTAACGGGGGGGGAATCCTTGTCCCACCCCAAGGCATTGACCAATGCAAAAAAGCGGGAGTGATACTGCCTCACGCTGGCTTTCCCTTGTCTCAGCCCAAATATGTCCTTACGGGCAATGTCAATGTCTATTTTCGATAGAAAGCAAGAATCCATCGCTTTAATGAATGCAGCTGAACTCTGGAGCGCTGGGTCCATATCTCTCCACAGATTGCGCAGACATGCTTTCGCGTCTCCATGCAAATGAGACAAGATAAACCCCACTTTTTCCTGCTCATCTCTAAACTCTTTTTCCAGCAGTTTCAGCGCAAACTGCACGTCTGCTCGGAAATTGGGGTACTGCTGTAAATTCCCATCGAAGTGAGATACAATGCTGCCTCCTCTCCTCCCCAACCCGATCCCCTCGGATCTGGACCCCGTTTGTGCCTGCTTAGTAAGCACGTCCAACCTGGCTTGGAGATCTCGGCATGCAGCAGCCGCTTCATCCTCTCTTTTCCTGGAGGCGATTATCTCTGCGCTGAGCTGCGTTACCGCTTCTTGCAGGGAAGCAATTTGCTCTTCAGTAGACATGTCGCTTGACTCTTGTGAGCTCCCAAGGCACCAGTTCTCTTTCCTCCCTGCTTCGCTCCCCACACGCCGCTTGAGTCAAAGAGAACTGATGAAAACTTTGAGAGATGGGACTTACTGTCAGAGACTGCCTCTAGGTCCCGGCTCACAAAGGACCAACGCTAGCCGGTAGAACGGTATAAAGTCTTTATTGAAGTGTAGTTTCCATTTCCAAATCCTAGCGTGCGTCTCTACGTCTATTCCCTAGATCGGCGAAGTCCCATCTGAATCTCCGCCTCCTGTACACCAGTTCAAGACCCTAGCCTTGCTCCACCTTTTGCGTCTCTCCTTTCGCCTCTGGGTCCTACCACCCCCCGGGGTTCCTTCCTTCCTGGATGCCTCGGATGCGGACCCTTCGGATTCCTCCCCCTCCCTTCGGCGGGCTTTAGGACCTGGCTCCCTTTCCGGGCTGCTCATTGCGCCTCCCTCTGTTACATTTGAACTTGGCGCGCGCGCGCTGTCTCCGACCCTCCTCTCTACCGTTTCCTCGCTCTCCGACGCAGGCGTGGCTGCTGCCGGAGAGCTGCCTGTCGCTGGTGCCTGGAACTCCTCCCCCCTGCTGCTCTCTGGTGGCGTAGCTGGTCCGGATTTCCAGCTGCTGCTCTCCGGTGGGGTAGCTGGTCCGGATCTCCAGCTGCTGCTCTCTGAATCCCCTCTGGTCCCTCCTTCCTGAGGTGCCCCTCTTGGCAACCCCCCAGCTCTGCCCACGGGAGCCCCTTTCTGTGAATCCTCCGATTCGCTGGAGAGACTTAGGGACCTTGGTCGGCTATCGTCGCTAACTTCTCCCTCCGATTCCTCTCCATCCGTCCCTTCTGCTCCTGAACCCCTGACATTGGGCTTATTTAAAATTGGTGTTTTTGGAGTTGGAATGCACATTCAACCAAAAGTAGCAGAGTGAAATGTTTGTTATCAGCCCAAATCTAGCATAGGTGTTTTGGTTCCATCTCAATAGAAAGAGGACATATAAGCTTGGATTTTTCTTTTGGTGTTCGTTCACCCACACATAGCAAAGTGTAATAAGCTTAAACAAAGCAAAACAGGTTGATTTTGGTTCCATCTACATAGAAAGAAAAATCTTGGATTTCGCTTATTCCGTGTTCTATGGTGTTAATGCACATTGACCCAAAAATCGAAAACTGTATGTAACGAGACCAAAATAAAACACCTTCTAATCGCTTCCATATGCGTAGAAAGAAGACGAATTAGCCTTGTTTGGGCTTATTTCAATTCGCATCATGTTTTTGGGTGCGCACCAGAATCACTCCTAACAGAAGCAAAATGGTGTTTTGGTTTCCATCTACATAAAAAGATGATAATAACGCTCTGTTTGGCCCTATTTAAAATTGGTGGTTTTGGGGTTGGAATGCACATTCAACCAAAAGTAGCATAGTGAAATGTTTGTTTTCAGCCCAAATCAAGCATAGGTGTTTTTGTTCCATCTCAATAGAAAGAGGACATATAAGCTTGGATTGTTCTTTCGGTGTTGGTTCACCCACAAATAGCAAAGTGTAATAAGCTTAAACAAAGCAAAACAGGTTGATTTGGGTTCCATCTACATAGACAGAAAAATATGCATTTCGCCAATTTCGTGTTCTATGTTGTTAATGCACATTGACCCAAAAATAGCAAAGTGTATGTAACGAGACCAAAATAACAAAACACCTTCTAATCGCTTCCATATGCGTAGAAAAAAGACGAATAAGCATTGACTCGGCTTATTTCAATTTGCATCGTGTTTTTTGGGTGCGCACCAGAATCACTCCTAACAAAGCAAAACGGTGTTTTGGTTTCCATCTACATAAAAAGATGATAGTAACGCTCTGTTAGGGCTTATGCATGCTCACTTCTTCACACATGCACACGAAAGCTCATACCAAGAACTAACTTAATTGGTCTTTAAGGTGCTACTGGAAGAATTTTTTTTTTGTTTTGTTTTGACTATGGCAGACCAACACGGCTACCTATCTGTATCACACACATACTGTAGTGGAAACACGGAAGACCATTGTAAATTCAAGGAGTTAGATGACATGTCTCTTTCGCTTTTACATCAGCGGTTTAAGGTTTGCTAAAACATGATAGTATAATTTTTTTTCACACACCTGTGTCAGGAGTTTTCTGGGTCCCCTGTGTTCTGATTGGCTACTCGGGAGGATACCCAGTTGCAGTGAATTGGGTTGGAGACTCTCAGCTGCTCTGCATTAGTTGCACCCGGTGTCCCAGGCTGATCATGAGTGATGCCTGCTAACCAGGTGCAATCAATCAAATCAAAGTTGTCTATAAAAGCTGTAGGCTGAAGGGGCTCAGTGAGCTTCTTCACAAATGGAGGTACCATATGCTGTGAGACTGTCGGCCAGGGGTCTCTCTCGCTGCTCTACCAGGAGCTCCAGGCAGCTGAAGGGGAGATTGTTTGCGACTCCTCTCTAGTATGCTATAATTTGTGTTTTATTTGCCTGCTGCTATCTGTTAACCTTATGCAAATAAAGCATTGCTTATTCTTCATCCACTCGCGTGCTTATTGGCTCCAAATCCAGAAATAACCCTGCCCTTGGCAGAACATGTACAGTGCTTTTTTTCTGGGGGGGGACGCAGGGGAATGCATACTCCTAAAACATTTTGTGAATGTACTTTTGTCCATTTATTTATTTTTCCCGGTTTGAACTATAAAATGGTGATTTTCTTGAGTCAAAATGAGAGTACCCCCAATCATTTTCTTTAGAAAAGAAGCACTGCATATATACACACACATATACATATATCCATTTTATTTTTATATATTTACAAACGGACACCTATACCTAGGTATGTATATTCTTGTATATAAACTTCCGCGGCCCACCCACACCATCCCACCGCCAAGGGGCACGAGAGGAAGGCCACTGGGGGAGAAATGCAAGTGAGGACGAGGCGGGGGGCAGGGCTGCCCCCTGGGGAGAGCGGGGTCGAGAGAGAGTGGGTGGGAGAAAGAGAGAGGGCCAGCCTGGCTTGGCACGCCTCTGCTGGCCCAACGTCGCACAGCCTCTTCCGCCCGTTTCCCTCCCCTTCCTGTGCTCATGCCTCTCCTCCCGTGGCACCTCCTTCCGGTAATCCTACCCTCGCCCAACATGGCGGCAGCACAGCCTCTTCCGCCCGTTTCCCTCCCCTTCCTGTGCTCATGCCTCTCCTCCGGTGACAACTTCTTCCGGTACCCCTGCCCTCGCCCAATATGGCGGCAGCACAGCCTCTTCCGCCCTTCCGAGCTAGGAGTGCAGAAAAAGGTGAAACTGCCATGAAAAGGAGAGGAGGAGTGAGTGTGAGTGAGTGAGTGAGTGAGTGAGACAGGGAGCATCCTAGAAGAGATGGAAGGGGAACCCAAGGGTCATCTAGTCCAACCCTCTGCAAAGAAGCTCAGAGCTACAATTCCCAGGTCTTCTTTGGGAATTCTATGGGAAGTAAGAGTTTCTACATTCATGAGCATTCACTTAGAGTGCGCTCATGTTTTTACCTTTTATTGAAAGCGGCCACAAGTGACTTGGGTGGAGTATAAATAATAAAATTATATTGCTCCTGCTGCTGTTCTTCTCTTAGCCTAACTCAAATCCAACCCAATACCAAACCTTAACCCTAATGCTCACCCTAACTCAAATCTAATCCTCACTCTAACCCTAACCTTAACCCAAACCTAAGCCTCAGTCTAAACCTAAGCCTAATTTAACCCTAACCCTAAGTAATAAAATTATATTTCTCCTGCTGCTGTTCTTCTCTTACCGTAACTCAACCCCAACTCTAACTCTAACTCCTAATCCTAATCCAACTCAAACCCAACTCTCACTGTAACTCTAACCTTTACCCAAACCTAATCCTAAACACTTTGCTTCTTTTTGTGGTGTTTTGTGTTATTGCTTCATTTCGTAGGTCATGAGACTTTCTTTGTTTCTTGTGGTGTTGGTTCATTTAGCAGTTTTTTAATTGGCTTTTGTGTTTCTTTTGGTATTGCATCATCTTCATAGGTTGTTTGGATTTCTGATTAATTTGCTTTGGATTTCTGGTAGCTCTGCTTCTTTATGATTTGTTTCTGTGTTTCTGGTGTTTTGGCTTGGTTATGTCATAAAATTGAAGAAATACCACCAGAAGCACAAAAACCAAGAAATATTCCCAAAATGAGGCAAAACCAGGAGACATGAAAACCAAGCCAAATCAATGGAAAAGAAACAATCTCACCCCAAACCGCAGAACCGTTCAAAGTCAAAGAAGCAAAACAATTAAATGCAAAAAACAAGCAAAACCACCCCAAATTAAACAAATCAGCAGAAAACAAAAAAGAAGCAGTAAAGCCACCAATTACAAAGCAATGCCACAAGAAACTGGAAACCAGTTTTTAAAAAGCAAAACCAGAAACTCAACAAGCATGCAATTTATGGGAGTCCAAAAGCACTTCAAGCAACAGAAATTAACCAACATAGCATACTAGTTTTGAGTAGTCTTGGGTTTCTGGTGAATGTGCTTTGTTTGCAGCTGGCTTCATTTGTTTTCCATTGGTTTAGCTTGTTTTTTGGACTTTTGCTTTATTGCTTCCTTTGAGAAGTTTTCTTGTTTTTGCATTCTGGTGGTAATACTTTTGAATGCTTTGGGGGTTTCTGGTGAATCTGCTTTGTTTGGGATTGGTTGGCTTCTTTGTCAGTTTCCATTGATGTTGCTTTTACATGGTTCTTCTGCTTCTTTCAGTAGGTTTTTGTGTTTTTAGTGGTTGACTTCATTGTTGGAATGGTCATTAGACATTTCTGGTGGTTTTGCTTCATTTCTGGTGGTTTTCCTTTTTTTCTTGGGTTTATCAGATCTCATACTGTCAGGGCTACCCTAGGTCCCAGCTCACAAAGGACCAACGCCGCTTCGTTGTTAAGTATAAAAGTCTTTATTGAAGTTCAGTTTCACTTCCAGAGCCGCAGCGCGCAGCCCCACGTCTAAAGTGTCAGACCACTGATGGTCCGTCTGAGTCTCCTCCCCCTTGACACCAATTTAAGATTCTAGCCTTGCTCCACCTTCTCCGCTGCTCCTTCCTCCTCTGGGTCCGCCTGCCCGCTGGGGTTCCGCCCTTTCTAGCCTCTTCTCCCGCTGATTCCCCTGAGCCTTCTCCCTCCCTCCGGCGGGCTTTAGGAGCTGGTTCCCCATCCGGGTCTCCTGCTGTTCCGCGCGCCTGCACATTTGAACTTGGCGCGCGCGCCCAGCCAGCAGCTTTCCTTCTGACCGTTCCACTGCTGCTGTCACTGCTTCCCCCTTCGGGGGGGGCTAGCTGCAACTGACCTCCCCTCCGTTGGAGGCGTGGTCAGCCCTGACTCCCTCTCTGGAGGAGACACTGCCCCTGACACATGTGACTCTTGATAAATGATAAATACATCAGCTAGCCCCCCCCAGAGGGGGAAGCAGTGACAGCAGCAGCAGTGAAACGGTCAGGAGAAAAGTTACCGGCTGGGCGCGCGCGCCAATTTCAAATGTACAGGCGCGGGGAACAGCAGGAGACCCGGATGGGGAACCAGCTCCTAAAGCCCGCTGGAGGGAGGGGGAAGGCTCAGGGGACTCAGCGTCAGAAGAGTCTAGAAAGGGCGAGACCCCAACGGCCAGGCGGAACCAGAGGCGGAAGGAACAGAGGAAGAGGTGGAGTAAGGCTAGAGTCTTAAATTGGTGTCTGGGGGGAGGAGACTCAGACGGAGCATCAGCGGTCTGACAGTTGAGACGTAGAGCTGCGCGCTGCGGCTCTGGAAGTGAAACTGAACTTCAATAAAGACTTTTGTACTTAACAACGAAGCAGCGTTGGTCCTTTGTGAGCTGGGACCTTGGGCAGCTCTGACAGTATGCTCCGTCTGCACTGAATTAACCCTCGCAGCGTGAGTTGGTGCAGCGAGGGGCAAGACTTGGCGTTTTGCGAGCTCACGAAGATTAGCAAAGATGACTACAGAGGACAATGTGAAAGAACTGCAAAGCGCAGTCACGAGGCTGTATGCAGAAGTAGAGGCATCCAGAAAAAGAGAAGACGAAGCAGTAGCGCTCTGCCGGGATCTACAAACCAGGTGGGAACGTTGGGGCAAAGAGGGGCTGCCAGCATCCAAGCCGGAGGGAGTTGGCCTCGGGAAGAGGCGGGGCAGCATAGTAGCCCACTTTGACGGGAACCTGCAGCAGTACCCTAACTTCAGAGCCGACATAGTTTACGCGCTCAATTTGCTTCGGAAAGACTTTAGAGATGAGGAAGAGAAAGTGGGATTCATAATTACTCATCTGCATGGGGAAGCTAAAGCGTGGCTGCGGAATTTGTGGCACGAAAATGATCCCGCCCTCCAAGATGCCAACGCATTTATCAAAGCTATGGACGCTTGTTTTAAATCAACGGTAGATGTGGATGTGGCTAGGAGGGAAATGCATGGGCTGCAGCAAGGGAAAGCCACGGTGAGGCAATATCACTCACGCTTTTTTGCGTTAGTGAACGTGCTCGGCTGGGAGAAAGACTCCATTGCCGTCAGGGATCTGTTCTGGGAGGGACTGAATGGGGCCGTGAAAGATGAGCTGGCAAGGGGAGAAAGACCTAAAAGCACCACAGAGGTCGTCCAAAGAGCACTGGCGATAGGGGTGCGCCTGGAAGACCGCCCTTGGAGCAGAGAGGAGGGGCGCAGGGCGAACACCCCAGCCAGAACAACTCCCTTCCTACCCAAAGAGACAGTGCGCGCGTTATCCACGCCTCCACTGGGGAGGGGAGAAGAGCCGATGGAGATAGGTGGTGCCAGGGCTCAGACAGCAAGCAGAGCCCAAACACCGGGAGCAGTCAAGGCGAAGACTCCTAGAGGGTGCAGGAAGTGTTACATCTGCGACAGTGCACAGCACATGGCCAAAGAGTGTCCCCAGAGGATCTGGAAGCACACTGCAGCCTCAGCAACAGTAAAGGGAGCAGTTCAGCAGCAAGAACAACTGCAGGGGGAAGAAGAAGCCTGGTTGGAAACGGAAGCACTGGGGCCCAGCCAGGCGAGTCAGTGAAGCAGTCCCCAGAGATTTTACAGCCCACAGATCCCCTCCCACCCAAACCAGTGGTGCAACTCACCGCATCACTCCAGCTGCCCAATGGGCTCACCCTGGAAGTCCCAATCACCATTGACTCTGGGAGCAACGCAGACTTTGTAGGAGTGGACTTCATCAAGCAACATCGCATAGCACTCCTGCCAGCCACGATGCCCCTAAACGTAGTCACGGTCGACGGCAGGAAGATACTGGGAGGGGAGGTGGTACAGCAAACACCGCCTATGGTAATGCAAATTGGAAACCACCGCGAAGTCATCAGCTTCAATGTCACCCACCTGTCGGACACGCCCATAGTGTTGGGCATGAGTTGGCTGGATAGGCACAGCCCGGCATTAGCATGGTACCAGCGGCAATTAACCTTCTGCTCTTCCTACTGCGCAGAACACTGCGTCCGGACCCGCCAGGAAGAGGAGGGGCAAGAGGATGAACCGCAGCTACACCTAGGCATGGTGCAAGCGGTACCCAACAAGTACAAGGAGTTTTTGGAGGTCTTCTGCGAGAGGGAAGCGGATAAGCTGCCGCCCCACAGGCCCTACGACTGCAAGATTGACCTCCTGCCGGGGGCGACACTGCCGACTGGAAATCTGTATTCCATGTCTGAGGACGAACTGCAAGAACTCAGGGAGTTCATAGATCACAACTTGAAGCGGGGATTCATCCAAGAATCCAAAGCAGTGGGGGGCAGTCCCGTGTTTTTCGTGAAGAAGAAAGACACGCCCCAACGCAGGCTTGTAGTTGATTATAGGACCATCAATTCCAGGATGAAGCCCACAGCATTCCCCATGCCCAAGATCGACGACCTGCTCGCGACGGTGAGGAAGGGACGACTCTTCACCAAGTTGGATCTACGAGGGGCGTACAACCTTATACGCATGCGGGAGGGCGATGAGTGGAAGACGGCCATGTTTACACCTTTAGGCACCTATGAATATCACGTAATGCCGTTTGGTCTACAAAATGGCTCCCATACATTCCAAGCTTTCATGCATCACGTGTTAGCGGGACTCCTCTACAAGAAGTGTGTCTGCTTCCTGGACGACATCCTGATCTTTTCAGAATCGCAGGAGGCTCACGAGGGGGACGTCAAGGAGGTCCTGCAGAGGCTACGGGAGCACAGACTTTACGCCAAGCTAGAGAAGTGCCAGTTCGACATGACGGAGGTGAATTTCTTGGGCTACAAGCTGTCCGACAAGGGACTCACCATGGACAGCACCAAGGTCTGCGCAGTGTTGGACTGGAAGAGCCCGCGCAATCGGAAGGAGGTCAAGAAGTTCGTCGGCTTCGCCAACTTTTATCGCAAGTTCATCAAGGGGTTCGCGAAGGAGACGACGGCCATCACGGACACACTCAGCTCCAAGAAGAAGAAGTTCACCTGGACGGACCAGGCGGAGCAGTCCTTTCGGAGACTCAAGCGTTTCTTCGCGTCCGAAGAACAGCTGCTACACGTGAACCCCAGCAAGCCAATGAGGGTTGAGACGGACGCCTCGGACAGAGCGGTGGGGGCGGTCCTGTTGCAGCAAGATCCGCAAGGGAACTGGAGGCCGTGCGCGTTCTACTCCAGGAAACTCAGCAAGTCAGAACAGAACTACACCCTCTGGGACAGGGAGTTGCTGGCCATTCATGCAGCCTTCAAGGCATGGCGGCACTTCCTAGTCGGAGCCAGACACACAGTGCAGGTCCGCACGGACCATAAGAACCTGGAGTAATGGGGCACGGCGCGGTTCCTGAACCAGAGACACATTCGCTGGGCGGAGTTCTTTGCGGATTTCGATTTCCGGATAGAATACATCCCGGGTGACACCAACGTCATGGCGGATGCACTATCCAGGAAGCCGCAGTATCTCGAGGAAGCGGCACCGGTGGCGGCCAAACACATTTTCGCACCGAAAGCGTGGGCGTGCGCTTCAGCTGCAGTGGACCTGGACACGGTGCGTCGAGCCCTGCAGACAGATTCGTTCGCGCAATCCAAAATGGAGGAGGTGCGAACAGGCACAGCGAAGGACGACGAGTTCCAGATACGAGACGGACTGCTCATACGCAAAGGGGCTCTCCACGTACCCGGAGACGACCTCCGCGCGAAAGTCCTGCAGCAGTTACACGACGCGCCCAGCGCTGGGCACTTCGGCAAGGACAAGACTGCGGAATTGGTAACCAGAGACTTTTGGTGGCCCAAGATGAGGGGTGAAGTCGCGGATTACGTCTCCAGGTGTGACACCTGCCAAAGGGCCAAGCCAGTACACAGGAAGCGGGCGGGTCTGCTGGAACCCCTACAGACGCCGTTCGAACCGTGGGAGAGAGTGGCCCTGGACTTCGTCTAAGATCTGCCCAGTTCGCGAGGCAAAGCAGCCGTACTCGTGGTCGTAGACATGTTCACCAAGATGGCGCACTTCATTCCTTGCGCGAAGGTGGCCACAGCGGAACAGACCCCCAAGCTGTTCATAGACCGCGTGTTCATGGCGCACGGCTTGCCGCGGTCCATCCTGTCCGACCGGGGTCGCCAATTCATCTCGAGTTTCTGGCAGAAGCTACTGGGCATCCTGAACGTCAAGATCAACTTAGCGTCGGCACGACACCCGCAGACCAACGGACAGGCGGAGAGGGTCAACGCCATCATGCAGCAGTACCTGCGATGCTATGCGAATCAACAACCCTCGACCTGGGTGGACTACCTACCGCTGGCCGAGTTTGCCTACAACACGAAGCACGCGTCTACAGGGGTGACACCGTTCTTCGCCAACAATGGGCGGCATCCCAGAACCTTCCCGGGGTTAGAGCCTGAGGGGGTGGGGGAGCCACGGGGAGCAGAGCCCTCAGCAGCAGAGTTACAGGAGGTCCACGAGCAACTCCGCAGGCACTTGGAACTGGCGAAACACGCCTACAAAATGCAGGCAGACAAGCACAGGAGAGTTGGGGAAGACATTCAGGTGGGGGACTGGGTCTGGTTAGCAGCCCAGGCAGTGCCGGCCAGGACGTTAGCTAAGAGGAAGCTCAAACATAAGCAGCTGGGGCCTTACCAGGTCGCGACACAAGTCAACCCAGTGGCCTTCCGGTTGACACTCCCGGAGGGCTCCAGAATGCATCCAGTCTTTCATAGGTCAGTGCTCACACCCTACAGGGCACCCCACAGGTTTCAGGCGCCAGGGAACGCGCCAGACCCACTTAACGAATCTCCGAAGAGGGAGGGGTCACGGAGGGCGACGCCACTCAACGAGGTCACGGAG